>NC_137149.1:4905979-5092376 GCF_951394435.1 Stenella coeruleoalba
GGGACTATTCATGGTTAACAGGGCAGCTGAGGTCAAGATAACGGTGGGCAGCGGTATCACGTGTACCAGGAAGGGCCAAGCAAATAAGAAGCCACCAACATTGATACAGCGACAAGAGAGGGGCAGCTCCAGTAAGGGGTTGGCCGTGAAACCAGGATGTAAGGGACAACGGCGCCTGGTTCGTTACCAGCCACTCGCCTCTGACGCCTGGCATGCTTCAGAGAGTGCGTCTCTGATCACTGTATACGAACAAGTCATGTTTAACGATAACAGAAACAAAATTCGGGCTTTTACGCACAAAGCATCCCGTGATCCTTTCAGCCCCCTGGTCTATCTTATGGGAGGGCATCACAGAGCATATTTTTGGGAGGCAAGAGGAACCCTACTTTTAGTTCCACAGCCAACACTGCAAGTTCACAGTGCAGGTCCTTTGTGGTTGTGGTTCATCTGTCCTTTAGTCCCTCGGTTATATCGTTGTCCTCCACAGTTGTAACTATTCTGTGCGGACTCGGTGCACAGTGCCGCCAGTCCTTATGAGAATAAGATACGCTTCCCCGTTTGCAAGTGCACTGACTCGCCTCCTGCATCACACCAGAAACCTCTGAAAAACAAGTGCAGCGGGGAGACTCATGGGCATACTTCCTTTTACTGTGCTGCACTCTGCAGATGCTGCGTTTTATACAAATGGAAGGTCTGCGGCAACACTGCTGTCGAGCAAGTCTATCGGCGCCCTTATTCCAACAGCATTTGCTCACTTCGTGTCTGTGTCTTTGGCAACGCTCACGGTATTTCAAACCCTCCAAAAAAGATTATGGCTTACTGAAGGGTCAGAGGATGGCTAGATTTTTTTAGCAATAAAGTATTTTTCAATTAAGGTATATACACTGCTTTTTTTGGGACATAATGTTATCGCACACTTAGTAGACTATAGTATCGTCACTTTTATATGCACTGGGACACCAAAAATTCATGTCTTGCTTTATTGCGATACTCGTTCTGGTGGTCTGGAGCTGAACCCCCAGTGTCTCCGAGGTATGCTGCATCTGACTGGACAAGAATCTACTTCACTTTTTAAGCATCCATAACTATCTCTTTTAACACTGCACCTCAGCAGTTATGCTGGGGGTTCAGGACTTATAAATGATACATTACAACTTCCCAAGTGAGAACGTACAAACAAAACATGAGTATTTAATGCAAAATACTCCATGTCAAAACCAAACTGTAAATAGACTGTAAACTAAGGGCAGAGTTGTCTTCTCCCAGAATATTGTTTCCTCCCATCCCATTGTATGCTTAACTTTTAGAAAATTTTGTCTAAAAGATTTTAATGACGTGATACTGTCGTAAAAGGTGGATACTAAACTGTTTTACAGAATCTGCAAATTATTTGGATTGTAGGACATGAAATCACTGGAATACTGTGGTAACTTCGCTGCACATTAGATCACCTGGGAAGATTTTAAAATCCTGTTGCGCAGGTCACATCCCATACCAGTTAAATTACAACGTGTGGGGCTTCCCTGGTGGCACAGTGGTTAAGAATCCGCCTGCCAATGCCGGGGACACGGGTTCGAGCCCTGGTCCGGGAAGATCCCACATGCCACGGAGCAGCTAAGCCTGGGCGCCACAACTACTGAGCCTGTGCTCTAGAGCCCGTGCGCCACAACTACGGAGCCTGCGTGCTATAACTACTGAAGCCTGCGCGCCTAGAGCCCGTGCTCCGCAACAAGAGAAGCCACCGCAATGAGAAGCCCGCGCACTGCAACGAAGAGTAGCCCCCACTCGCTGTAACTAGAGAAAAGCCCGCGCGCAGCAACAAAGACCCAACGCAGCCAAAAATAAATAATTAATTAAAAAGAAAATTACAATGTGTGGGAATGGGAGCCGGGCATCAGTATTTTAAAAAATATCTCAGTGTGAGTTCACCACGCAGCCAGGTTTGGGAACCACTGCCATCCAGATGCAGTAAGCAAAGTTTTACACTTAGAGATCTGTCTTAATCTAAGCTTTTCTAAAATGTTCAATAGAAAAAAGGTAGTTTGAGCTACACCTATTAACTATTACACATGGCTTTTAAAAAACCTACATACTGGGCTTTCCTGGTGGCACAGTGGTTGAGAGTCCGCCTGCCGATGCAGGGGACATGGGTTCGTGCCCCGGTCCGGGAAGATCCCACATGCCGCGGAGCGGCTGGGCCCGTGAGCCATGGCCGCTGAGCCTGTGCGTCCGGAGCCTGTGCTCCACAACGGGAGAGGCCACAACAGTGAGAGGCCCGCGTACCGCAAAAAAAAAAAAAAAAAAGAAAAACCTACATACTGTATATTTCATTGATTCTAAAGTCTTTTTCTCATACTTAATATCTCTTTAATTAGGATGAATCTTTTAAAGTCTTATGAAACAGTACACTGTGTTAATGTGCCTTGTCCCTTAAAATTTCGGGAAGCTATATATTAATGCCACCAATGCTACCATCGTTCAAAAAATAGTTTTGAATTGCTTCTTGGAGCAGAACCTAAAAGTTTAAAACACGTTTAATAGAGACAGGTTTCCTGCCGAGGAAGATTTTAGTTTTAGAAATAGCCAAGTCACTTGAGGTTAAGAAACTGACACGAATTAAGCTAGGTACTGTCATACCTGTTTCAAAACGAAATGTGGCTCTGAAGTTCACACTTTTTTTTTTTCTTGAAACCTTCATAAAACTGGATAGGGAAGCTGTTCCCCAAAGTTTCAAAAACATTTTTGACCAGTGGCAGCAGTAATTCAAATTGTTTTGAAGTGCAAACCAGTTTTAAGAGATTTCCTGGTCTATCCCCTGTATTATAAATAAACTAAGGTTCAGAAAAACTTAACTCGTCAGTTTCAGTTCAGCTTGTCAGTGGCAGACCTAGATTCAGAACTTCTTCTCTGGCCTCAACCTCCTTTCCCTCCCATCCAAAAAAGGGGAGGGGGACTTCCCTGGTGGCACAGTGGTTAAGAATCCGCCTGCCAACGCAGGGGACACGGGTTCGAGCCCTCATCCGGGAAGATCCCACACGCCGCGAAGCAACGAAGCCCATGCACCACAACTACTGAGCCTGCGCTCTAGAGCCCGCGAGCCCCAACTACTGAGCCCACGTGCCACAACTACTGAAGCCCAAGCGCCTAAAGCCCGTGCTCCGCAACGAGAAGCCACCGCAATGAGAAGCCCGCGCACCGCAACGAAGAGTAGCCCCTGCTTGCTGCAACCAGAGAAAGCCCGCGCACAGCAACGAAGACCCAATGCAGCCAAAAATAAACAACAAAAAAAGGCAGGGCTTGGGGTGGAACAAGGTTAGTGCCTGAATAAGTCTATCCCACCATGCAATGATCTTACTTTCTCACAAAGTAAACTGTGAAATGTTGCAGAATTTTGCTGGGTGTTCCCTTCAGGTTTACCAATGGAAGGCAGATGCCGCGGTATCCCATGTCCAGCTTCCCATCGTATCTCCTGACTGGTGTTTCCTCCCTATGATTCAGAACTCTGTAATCATATTTCAGTACATACGCAAGTGGTCTACATCTAGAGGCCTGAATCTGTTCAGTGTGGCAATTTAACTCATACTCAAAAGAATTTCAGATAGTTTACGTATTGTAAGAATAAATGAAAGTTAACAAAAGCAAGCAGGTACGAGACAATGATGCAAGGGAAAAAAAGGCAGGATGGCAAAAGAGAATAGAATACATGCTATAGAATGTTACACAGCAATTAAAATGCAGCTATAAGGTTTGGCTTTGAATGTCTCGGCAGCCAAAGCAAAAAAGAATTCAACGTACCGAGATTCATGTCTCAGTTTACCAGCTGCTTAGAAGAAGCAAAGCTTTCCCTAACATTCTGTCAAGAGGAATGGGTCTGTCTACATGCCTAATAAATGTTTTCTTAGAAGTGAGCTTTCCACAGAAATCTGGGGAGCTAGGGCCCCAAAGGCAGGCAGATATTTCTATTTTACAAATCAAAGTAGGGTTGAAATCCTCTCCTGAAATTAAAGAACCGAATCACCAACCCACAGCCTCACAACTTCCTGGAGGAAGAGTTAGGGGGAAAAAATCCTGCCATTCTATCAGCCCCTCACCTATTTGGGGATTAATTTTTTTTTTTAATTCTTATTTATTTATTTTTGGCTGCGTTCAGTCTTTGTTGTTGCGCGCGGGCTTTCTCTAGTCGCGGCGAGCGGGGGCTACTCTTCATTGTGGTGCGCGGGCTTCTCATTGCGGTGGCTTCTCTTGTTGCGGAGCTCGGGCTCTAGGCGTGCGGGCTCAGTAGTTGTGGCTCGCGGGCTCTACAGCACAGGCTCAGTAGTTGCGGCGCATGGGCTTCGTTGCTCCGCCGCATGGGGGATCTTCCTGGACCAGGGATCGAACCCGTGTCACCTGCGTTGGCAGGCGGACTCTTAACCACTGTGCCACCAGGGAAGTCCCTTAATTTTCTATTAACACTACTAGTTCTGCCCTTTAAAATTGAAGGATTATTCCCCTTGGAATGATCTGAAGAGTGGCTTGTTAGGACATCCAGAACAGTGCCCTTCCTTTTCTTGCTCTGAATCTTAAGCACTGTTTACTCAACGACTTACATATATATTATATTACAATTTACAATATCGTTTTACAAACACCTCACAAATCTATGAGGTTGACAGGGCAGGTATGATGCTGTACTCCCTGGATGAGAAAACTGAGGCCCTAGAGATAGAACCACAGTGGTCACAGCTAAGTCTTTTTACTTAACAGCCCATGCCCTTGTACACGATTTGCTTTTGTAAGCCCAGCTCCAGACCGCTGCCATTCCGGTATCCATCCACTCTAGATAAAGGCCTGCCTGTGCCGTAGTTTTCTACCTGTCATTTTAGAAAGTTCATCAGAGCTCCTTATGCAAGCACGTTCATTTTTTTGGATGCCTTTCCTTTTTTAAAATTGAAATCAATTATGATTATGAGCATGTGTTTTTCTCTCTTTATAGAATTTAAATCTTGGAAATCTCTCAAGTCTAAGACACATCGTGTAATCAGAGGCAACATTCCCTTCATTATAAAATTTTGCATGTTTTAAAAGAATGATTCGGGCTTCCCTGGTGGCGCAGTGGTTGAGAGTCCGCCTGCCGATGCAGGGGACACGGGTTCGTGCCCCGGTCCGGGAGGATCCCACATGCCGCGGAGCGGCTGGGCCCGTGAGCCATGGCCGCTGAGCCTGCGCGTCCCGGAGCCTGTGCTCCGCAACGGGAGAGGCCACAACAGTGAGAGGCCCGCGTACCACCACCACCGCAACAACAACAAAAAGAATGATTCAAATACAGAATATTTGCATCAGTTTCCTCCTTTAGTTTGAAACACTACTACAGCTCTTACTGCTTCCTTTAAAAAAAAAGCCACCATCAAACTATGCAAACGGTATCAGATGTTCTAATTTTGGCAGTACTGCTTTACTATTATATCAGAGTAACTGAAATCCGCTCTACAGCCACTATTCAGCCTCTGTATCTTGCTTCTAACTCTATACTGTATGTGTACTATAAAAGTATGACTTATGGGGGCTTCCCTGGTGGCGCAGTGGTTGAGAGTCCGCCTGCCAATGCAGGGGACACGGGTTCGTGCCCTGGTCTGGGAGGATCCCACATGCCACGGAGCAACTAGGCCCGTGTGCCACAACTACTGAGCCTGCGCGACTGGAGCCTGTGCTCCGCAACAAGAGAGGCCGCAACAGTGAGAGGCCCGCGCACCGTGATGAAGAGTGGCCCCCGCTGGCCGCAACTAGAGAAAGCCCTCGCACAGAAACGAAGACCCAACACAGCCAAAAAATAAATATAAATAAATAAGTAAATAAATATTAAAAAAAAAAGTATGACTTATGTGTTTGACCATTTTGCATTCAACAAATCTCTTCCACCCCAAGAATATTACTTTTCTCCCATCTGTACTCACTCAAGGCCAAGGGCACATGGTGGTGGGGAAGGAAGTGAGCCCTTTGGGGTCATGACAGACCTGAGGGTGAATCCTGAGACTTTGGTCAAATTATTTGGACCTTTTAAGCCCCATTTTAAATTAAGAGTAGTTTTAAGATCATATGTAAAGCTCTCAGAACCAAAGATAAGGAACTCAAATGTTATACAGATATACGCCACTATGCTTTACTTAAGTAAATGAGGCGGCCATTCCTACTACCTCGTAGAATGGAGTCTACTGAAATACGGCATGGAGGAAGAAAAACAAAAATCCACTCTCACTCTGTCATCAAGAATCTGCACAATTTCTAAGACTCTAATTACAACCACAATCAAAATATTATGGGATATAAAAGGAAAAGCTGGATCAAAAGGTACATAGGGATGGAGTAAGAGAAACTCAGTAATGGAACATACTTAAAAAAATTTAGAATAGATTTATTATTTACTGTTATGCCTTCAGGTTACCCTGATGGTCCACAAGGCAGAGCTGCCTGCAAAGAAAGACTAGAGGGGAAGTAAAAATAAAATATAAAAGTGCCACCTATCAAGATTTATATACTAAAAACCTGTTTACATAAAATGCTCACGTGATTACATTTTAAATGAAGACAAATACAAACAACAAAAGCACACTGGTAAGTGCTTAGGCCTGCGGCCCCGCTAATACTGAAGGATGACTTGTTGGTATTCCCGAAGCCCTTCTGCTCAGTGGCGTTCCCTCCCACCCCCAGTTCCACCCCCAAACCACAGCCTGCTAGCTTGTATACTGGTGGACAACATTTGAAATTCAAACACTCTTTTGGCTTTCATTCTCATCCAGATTTGCTTATGATATGGGTATTATAATTTCTCTTCAGGTTGGTGTGTTTTGCGGTAGGTAAACAACATTCAATGCCTGCTGTACGGATCAGTATTCTGCTTCTCAACAACATATGAACTAGTCACGCTAAGACCTGAACCAGATGACAGTTGGTACAGATGTCCTTCCCAACTGCCATTCCTTCCAGGTAGTCCCAAGATTTCGTGTATACAATATACTGAAAACCTCACTTGTCTCCGAAGTGGTTCCAATGCAGAAATGTCTGGAGGAACTACTCTGGGGACTCCAACCCTGTCACCGAGCGACACCTCATAAGCATAGCACAGATGCCTTCAACGTGCAGCTACAGATCCACCTGTGTCCAGTTTAAAAATGAAGGTGTGAGTGGAAAGGACGGTGTGGGCACCGCATTAAGAGGATTGAAAGATCCAGTCTGTTCTCAGATTCTCTTTGCATCGAAAAGACAAGATATGAAAACACTGGCTTTAAAAGACCATTTATTTATTGATCTTAAATATTTACAACTCATGGGTTAAAACATCTATCCATTTATTACCAGTGGGCTATTTTTGGGGGATTTTTGTTAGGAAGGGGTTTCACCTGTTATCTTTACCACTTTTATTTCTGAGGGAAGAGAATTCCGGGTTATCTTTCTAACTCTATATTCTGCTTTCTAGTTGTTTTAAACCAGTCACCTGGCTATCTTAGTAAATCTCAACGACAGCCTCATTAACAGGCTAGAAATAGTTTCCCATCTCTGAAAAGAAGGTCCCACTGACTTAGCCACTGCCACATATCAGCTCCTAAACGACCTACCGTGCAAAGCATATTCAATACATATAATGACACTTCTGAGTGACCGCAAATGTACACCGATAGCATTCCGATGGAAAACCAGAAATGGAATTTCTTCAAGAAACATAATAATGGGGGACACGGAGACACAGCAAGGATTTGTGAAGAATGTATCAAGGAGAACTGATATTTCCACTTAAATAGCAAGCAAAAACCCCTCCAGCCTAAACGGTTCCTTTGTACACTACGATTTTATTAGACCCCAAGTAAGAACATCTTTAACGTTTTAAGAAGATTACTATAAATTACTCTATAACTTATGTTTTGCATGGTTTTTAAATGTTCATAATGCTATAATTTATTTACTTAATTTTACACGAAAATATAAAAAAAATAAATATTGCCATGCATGACTTGTTGATATTTTTAAAAAACCACAAATAAATAACTGGAAACGTTGTCTAGAGAAACTGTTCTTGCATACTTGTTAATTACAGGGGACTCGAGCAAGTCTATTTCGATACAGGATCCTGAAACTGAAAGAGCTTCGGAACAAAGCCAAATATAATGCCCTTAAAGGATCAAAATGTAATTAACGCTAAGGGAAAGAAAACAATACAAACCAAACCTGGAGTGCAAACACCTTTTTCGCTGTAGGTTTTAATGGAAAAGGTTTGTGAGCAAATGGGGTTCCTTCCCAAGGGCATGCTGGAGACATGGAAACCGAAGTGAGAGGAACTGGGGGGCCTTCCTCAGTCAACCTCTCATCTCATTTCAGCTTCCCGAAACGTCCCTGGTTAAGACTTGGGATGAAGGAGACACAGACAAGCAGGTATAAAGGTCCATCAACGCTCCTCGTTAAAGCTGAAGTCGCACACTAGGGACAGGTGGTCTGAAGGGTAATTGAAGGACGGCAGGCGGTTGGGTCCAATCTGCTCCTCCGTGAGCAGATCCAGGGCCGACCTCACGCTGAGCGCGTGCTTGGAATACCAGATGTAGTCCAGCGTGTGGCGGCACTCGCCCGAGGTCCGGATCTTCCAGGTCGTGTACGGAGGTTCCGACTGCCCGTCCGCGCTCAGCAGCTTGTAGGCGCTGCTCAGGTTGAGGCTGGAGGAGGCGAAGTGTCTGTAGACCTCCTCTGTCGGCTCTGCGTTGAAGTCCCCGCAAACGATGAGGGGAATCTTGGCTCCCTGGGTGATGCTCTGCAGGTTCTGGAGAAGGTCACAGCCTTGAGCCGATCGAAATCGCTCCCAGCCAGTGCGAGCCTTCAGGTGGGTGACGGCGATGCAGAACTGTCGGCTGGACTCCTTGCACTCTAGGGTCTGGGCAATGGCCACCTGGTTGGTTTTCAACGTCATGGCCGTCAGCCTGATGTTGGCACTGTTGACTAGCTTGAATCGGTTCTGGAGGAAAAACAAGGCACAGCCGTCTGGTCCGTTGTTGTGTTCCACATCCAGACAAGGTGACCAGGGCTTGGGGAAAAACGTGCCCTGATAGCCCAGTCTACTGAGGAGGGGGTGGAAGGTGTCGAAGTAGTGGTCCACCTCTTGGAGGCACAGTATATCGGGCTGGTAGGCTAGGATTTCTTCCAGGATGAGACATTTCCTCTCTTCCCACTTGAGTGCTTCAAGAGGGCACTGTACAAAGTTGTCTTTGCCTTCTCCAAGAGCTGAAAGAAAAAAGCCGGTCAGTGGTCAGCGACTAAGAACCGCTACCAGGTACCTGCGAGTCTCCTCAGGCTTGACGCTACCCAAGACCTTCAGAGCGCTTCCCCTGCTTCAGATGCCCTGGGTGGTTCTTCTCTTACTGCCCCGACCTCTTACCATGCAGATGAAGCAAGCAACTATCCGATCCTTTCGTATTAAAACTATCTCTTGTCACTATGTTCTAGGACATAAGATCTCCTTAAGTTTTAGCTTTAGACAGTGTTCTCTGGCGTCCAAGAGATCTAAACTATGCCAGACAAAGTAAATACATTTAACTCTAGAGAGTGCTTTCAACACTGACTTATAATAAGCCATACTAGGCCTTTATAGACACCACTTAGAATAATGGGCAGCTTTTTCCTACACCTGGAAAAAACAAATGAATCAAAGAGTGGAAAGTCAGGGAGCATGCCCTTCTTTTCCAGAAAAAATGGTGACCCTGGTTTCTTCTTAAAATTTCAACTGCCACGTGATCGGCAATAAGGTTGACTGACACACCTGTTTTTTAACTGAGCGGACGCAGGAAAGGAGTCCTTGCTACCGTACAGAGTAGTATCTTAAAGCACAGAGAACTGAAGCAACATCTCTGGCCTCAAATTATATGAAGAGGCGTCTGGATAAGAAGCTGGCCGCAGGAGTACCCCGACTCAGCGCCACCCCACCACAGCCCCCATTCCCTGCAGAAGGTTCAGGGTCACCCGTTTGGTAGACTCAGTTTCCCCCTTCCAGGTGCTATCTTAGTGCTGTGGACAACTGATGAAAGCTTATGGGCTAACAGGCGACAGGAAGCACGTGCCGCGAAGCAGACACTTCCCCGAGCACGGAAAGTCTGCACACGTGGAGGGGAAGGAGTACGTCTTCAGCTGATGGAGTGGCCAGTGAAAGCCAGACGTCACCCCTTCCTGGCCTCCCCGTGCGGGAGCTCCCCGGGCGGCCCCAGCGCCCCGCCCCTCTCCCTGCGCGCACACGTACCTTGGGCAAGGATGTTCCACTGCATGACCCGGATGGGTGTGTGGCTACTACTGGGGCCATCGGCCCTCAGATCCACGAAACCCCGCTGGAAGCGGGGAGGCCGCGTGTGCAGGACGGCCCTGCACTCCTCAAGGAGCTCTTTAGGGTCAATGGGCTCCAGGTGTTCCGGGTCGGGGGCCACCAGATACGCTGGGTGCTGGGAGGCGGAGCTGCCGTCCAGGGTCTTGGTGAGAGCGCTGTAGAGCCGGCTCGTGCCGCTTCCCATGGGACACGCTGCGGGGAAGGAAAGCACAGTCACTCGCCCGGCTCCTCGCCGGAAGACAAGGCACTGTCCACGGAAGCCGCGGGCTCGCGAGCTCACTTTAGGGCGATGTTGCCACGTTCGCGTTCTACAGGGTGGATTAGAGAGCTTCCGGGTTCTAGCTTTCTCTTAGCGCGGGTACTTGAAATACCGCTGTTGAGATACCTCGATCTTTATGGCTTATTCTAACCTAGGATCTGTCTTTATAATTTACAGACGCAGTCTTATGAAAGCACGGCAAAACAAAATCCATATTCCTTTTTCTGTGCATTTTAAGTGAGAACGTGAAGGCCAGTGTGTACAGAGCCAGGTATCAGAAAGCCCAGTTAATCCTGGAGAACAGGTTCGGTTAGAGCAGGCTGTTGCCCTAGCCATGTCACCTATACAGATGCCTCTGCTGTGGCGAGAAACGGCTGGATTAAGTCCATATCCCACTTCTCGTCCATGTTAACTGTCCACCAGGGATCTGGCTCTCTGTGGGACTCCGGACATCACGGAGCAGTATGGTCTGTCATCTAATATCGACCGCCAGACTTTTAACAAGTCAGAAACGGGGCTGGGAGCACAGGCAGTTGCCCACATTTTCTGGGATCCTGGGAGGAGAAAGGGGGAGGAGCGGTGCGGGAGGCACTGTCAGTGCGCCTCCGAGGCTTCCTACTGTTATGCAACTGGACATGAACTCACTAAGGAGACTAGAGCACAACCTTCAACGAGTCCGCGTGAGGAGAGCTGTGCCCGCGCCTCCCTGGTAAGTAGCCGCCTGCTCCTTTCAAGGTCAGCCGTGTTGCCTCTCATTATAGTGCGCATTAGGGGCACCTTCTACCTGGAACCACCTCCTCGATTCTGTGCGCGGTTCCTGGTATGGAGGAACCTGGATTTCCCTACCCCGTCCAAGTCCTGGCCTCCTCTTGCAGGACACAAAGTTTCCTTCATAAAACGTATTATTTGGCAAGCGGATTGCATCTGAAACTAGCGGTGGATGGAACCTGCTGTAGCAGGTCACAAAAGCAGACTCAAGTGTTCACCACCAAGGGTTAACAAGCATGCAAGCATGCTTTCTACTGTTCCTTTTCATCAACTCAAAAGTAGTTCCCCAGCAAGAAAGCTAGATGGAGGCAAAGAAACACACCAGTTTTCCCAACATACATTTCTGTGCACGTGCGACTGCCAGCAAGCCTGTTCTCACAAACGCACACGCGTGAACACACGCACACACCTGTCCCGAAACTGTTTGATTTCAGTATATTAAATTCCCTTTAATAAATCTGTTTGCCTCTCTGAGTACATGGGTCCAGAGGAGCTTTCTTCTTGGCTGGCGGTACAACTCTGAAAATCTTTCTTCTGTACTTCTGGTTTTTTGGGTTTTTTTTTTTAAGGCAGTAAAAATATTACTCAGCCATGAAAGGATACGAAATTGAGTTATTTGTAGTGAGGTGGATGGACCCAGAGTCTGTCATAGAGAGTGAAGTAAGTCAGAAAGAGAAAAACAAATACCGTATGCTAACACATATATATGGAATCTTAAAAAAAAAAAAGGTTCTGAAGAACCTAGGGGCAGGACAGGAATAAAGATGCAGACGTAGGGAATGGACTTGAGGACACGGGGAAGGGGAAGGGGAAGCTGGGACAAAGTGAGAGAGTAGCATGGACATATATACACTACCAAATGTAAAATAGCTAGCTAGTGGGAAGCAGCCGCATAGCACAGGGAGATCAGCTCGGTGCTTTGTGACCACCTAGAGGGGTGGGATAGGGAGGGAGGGAGGGGATATGGAGATATATGTATATGTATAGCTGATGCACTTTGTTATAAAGCAGAAAATAACACACACACACACACAAATAAATAAATAAACAAATAAATAAAAGGCAGTAAAAAGTCCAACTGGGGGACTTCCCTGGTGGCACAGTGGTTAACAATCCGCCTGCCAATGCAGGGGACATGGGTTCGAGCCCTGGTCTGGGAAGATCCCACATGCTGCGGAGCAACTAAGCCTGTGCACCACAACTACTGAGCCTGAGCTCTAGAGCCCGTGCGCCACAACTGCTGAACCTGTGAGCCACAACTACTGAGCCCGCGTGCTGCAACTACTGAAGCCCACACGCCTAGAGCCCGTGCTCTGCAGCAAGAGAAGCCACCGCAATGAGAAGCCCATGCACCACGATGAAGAGTAGCCCCCGCTCGCTGCAACTAGAGAGAGCCCGCGCGCATCAAGGAAGACCCAACACAGCCAAAAAATAAAATAAATTAAAAAAAAAAAAAAAAGTCCTACTGGTTTCTCAAGTGTGGTTTCCAGATCGGCAGCATCAGCATCACCCTAACGGTCGACCAAACTGTCACAGGGCGTCACAGCAAAGGCACAGGGGCTCCAGTATGTGGCGTTTGTCAGGCTCTAGGCAAAGGACCAGCTTGATGCAGCTCACTTTCAACAGGACTGCTCTACATCCTTTTAATGCCATCATATCCTTGCCAAGCTGAGTTCTGGGGTAGTTGCTGTGATAAAAAGCAAGTACTATGTGAAAAGGCATGTGAAGAAGAGGGTAGCCGTGTCCAACAGGAGTCGAAGGTTTGAGGAGTTACGTGAAGCCAGAAAGACTGTCCCGAGCCACACTTCCTTCTAAAAAACTTAGAAAAACCTTCACGTGAAGTGAATAAGGAACAGGTGGGCGTCTGTTCAGACAATAAACGTGTGCCGGAAACAGACGGCGAGGAAGCCAATCAAAATTATATCCTACTGCAAAATGAGCTAAAAGATAAGACAATGACAGAATAGCCTAAATTAGAAAACTCAGAAGTGAGGCAACACAAGGAATTAGTAACAAAAAACATACCAAAAAGAAATGAGGAGAGAAACCATTTAAGAGGCAGTGGCAAACATTATGCACTAATTTTAAGCGAAGATGCAACATATCAGGAAATGAAACAAATACTAAAAACTAAAAATCGAGAAAACTTTTAGGAGCACAAAGTTCCAATCATGCAGGATGAATTAAGTTCTGGAGGTTTAACGTACAGCATGGTGACTGCAGTTAACAGTAGTGTATTCCATGCTTGAAATCCTCTAAGAGAGGAGATCTAAAGGGATCTCACGTCCCCACTCTCTCAAACACACAGGGTAACTATGTGAGTGACATATGTTAATTAGCTCGACTGAGGTAATTATTTCACAACGTTTACAAATATCAAAATATCGTGTGGTTTACCTTAAATACATACAATTTTTATTTGTTAATTATACCTCAATAAAGTTGGAAAAAAATAAAGTGAATGGTTTAAGAGGAAAAAATTATGAGGTTAAAAAAACATGTATCATGGACACACATACCTGAGAATATCAACCCAGAATGACCAACACCAACTGGGCTGCAAAGAAAAAGAAAAAGAAAAAGAAAAAGAAAAAAGAAAAAGAAAAAGAAAAAGAAAAAGAAAAAGAAAAAGAAAAGATCCCTTGGGCTCTAGGCAAAAGCAGCAAGTAACTTACAAGGACAATTAGAGCATCACCGGACTTCAACTGCAATGTTTTATACCAGAAGAAAATGAAGTTACGTATTTCAAATATACGTCAAACTTTATATAGATGGCTCATCAGTACCCGAGCCAAGGATTTTATATCCAGCAAAACTGGAACACGGATGCCAGGAGCACTTCTTCCAGAAACTACTAGAGTAGGGGACGGCAAACTGCAGCTAGATGTATTTTAGTACAGTCCTCAAGCAAAGAATGGTTTTAAAGAGATGTCACACACACACACACACACACACACACACACACACTATGTGACAGGATTGTTTTTGGCCCTCAAAGCCTAAATGTTTACTATCCTGCCCTCTTCAGAAAGGTCTTTGCCACCCCTGGAACTAGAGAACAAAATTTAGACCAAAATGACCAGAGACACTGATTTAAGAAC
Source organism: Stenella coeruleoalba (assembly GCF_951394435.1). NCBI lineage: Eukaryota > Metazoa > Chordata > Mammalia > Artiodactyla > Delphinidae > Stenella > Stenella coeruleoalba. The sequence continues at coordinate 4,920,438 of NC_137149.1, forward strand.
TGGTGGTACTATATTAAACATATAGCTACTTAGAAAATCAAGTCTAAATGAGGTTAAAAGACAGAGTACAATATACGATGGCTATGTGATCTGATAATGAACCAATGAAGGTTTAGTACACCCCAGAAAAGCATGGGGGTGGGGGGGAGCAGGGACCAGAAAGCAAGCATATTCAGTTAAACATTGTTTAACTGTTTTTAGGGAATTCCCTGGCGGTCCAGTGGTTAGGACTCTGCCCTTCCACTGCAGGGAGCATGGGTTCGATCCCTGGTCAGGGAACTAAAGATTCCCGTAAGCCGTGCACGGTGCGGCAAAACAAAACAAAACAGAAAAACTCCAAAAAACACAACCCACACACAAAACATTGATAATTTGGACTTTATCAAAATAAAAAACTTAAAAAAAATGGTCTTCAGTGATCAAAATTAGTAATGGTAGTATCAGAATTCTTATTCTGAGACTGTTGTGTAGATGTGAGATGAAGCAGATTGGATATTCTAATTTCATCATTCCCTGTTGTCCTGTTTTGGTTTGGTCTTAGAAATGTATTTATAGGCTATTAGCTACAACATTCAAGGAAAACATTCTAGTTAAAGCCGGCTCAATTTGGACCAATAGTGGATTATTAAATCTTGTCATTCACCTTATTTGTGACTTTTGGTGGTTTTCAAAAATTAAATTTACCATCAAAGGACAAAGCTTTGCAGCCAAAAAGAGGAAGGATGTACTGCATCGTGAGTATCAAAGCATCAGTTCCAGTCCCAGCTCCACCACCATTCAGCTGTGCCACTCTCCAGAGCTGCTGACAAGGCTTGTTAAGTGACCATAATTTCTTTAAGATTATTTGGAAAATGCATCTAGGTTAGAACAGGCAGCAATTTCAAAACAGTATTTCTACTAGAGGGCACACACATCTCTATTAAGAAAACTTGCGTATGTTATTCAAAATGACTTTTATTCCCCTAAATTTGAGTCCCCAAATGGACAATTTCTGTTGGGTGTAATAAAAGTACTCTGGAATGCACTAAAGGTTGTCTTTTCAAAAATTTTACTGACATAGACCCTTTGCTCTTGTTTCACGAGATTCCTTTACCCAAGAAAGAGAATCGGGCAACATTTCAACTAAGAGACTGGGCAGAGGGGAATTTCAGGGCATATTTACTATAGTCCTGTCTCTCCTCCTTAGGTCTTACAGGAAACCCTAGGACGGTCCCGTTGATGGACAGATGCAAGCCTGAATACCCTGTTTAATAACGAAGCCAGCCTAGGACATGCCTTCTGATACCAAAGTACCTGGGAAGCTGGTCAACCCATCGGCTTCTCGCATAGAGAGCAAGGCGTCAGGACAGAGACACATGGTCCTGGAAGATGACTCCACCCTCCTCCTAGACAGCCAGGCTCTGTTCCCACTGGGCACTCTGCATTCTGTCCAGCCCTGCAGGTCACTCTCTCGGCCAGTGGGCACTGGCAAAACTAATCTCCACAACCTAACCTAACCCTGCAGTCCTCAGGAACCATCTGTCTGCAGTCTGCTGATTCTACATTCTTATTTCTCTGCTCTCTGAACTTTGGGAAGAACGCTCCATACCTAAAAAACATGAGCTGATCTTTTCTCTCAAGAAGTGTCTGGTTAAAGATTAATATAGAGATAAATTAACAAGAGAAAAAGTGAATGCATACTGTGTGGAATGGGCTGGGGTATAGTAAGGGCTAAACCCATCAGGATGGAGAAGAGTTATCAGAAAAGGACTTCAGAAAAGGACTCAAGGTATTCAGCTCTCCTTCCTGACTCCACCACTTCCTTGGTAGGTGGCCACCATGAGCCCATGCCTCAGACACCACGCTGGTCCACAGGAGATATATCACTGAACAGACTAAAATCTCTCTCCTTATTGGCTACGGGGCTTATTTTGTACGGGGGAGAGACAAACAGGGTGAAAGACATTTTGTCATATGCTGAAAAGTGCTTCGGAGCAAAATAAAAAGGTGAAAGGGGAGACCAGGAATGCTAGGGACTGGAAGTTGCTAATTTATACAGGACGCTCAAGGAAGTCTCACTAAAGGTTACAGGTCTGTCATAAGGAAACCAGTCTTAGAGAAATCCAAGAACATTCTGGGCAGAGGGAATGGTGAATGCAAAAGCCCCGAGGAAGGGGGCTTCCCTGGTGGCGCAGTGGTTGAGAGTCCGCCTGCCGATGCAGGGGACGCGGGTTCGTGCCCTGGTCCGGGAAGATCCCACATGCCGCGGAGCGGCTGGGCCCGTGAGCCATGGCCGCTGAGCCTGCGCGTCCGGAGCCTGTGCTCCACAACGGGAGAGGCCACAGCGGTGAGAGGCCCGCGTACAGCAAAAAAAAAAAAAAAAAAAAAAGTTCCCAAGGCGGCTGGCAGAGCAACCAGAAGGGTGAAGCTGCCAATACAAGTTAGGAAGACAGGGTGGGATCTGCCGTAAGACATGACTAATGCTCAGGAGAGAGGTGCAAACTGGAAATGAACACATGCAAGACGTCGGGCACAGACGAGGACTCAGCTCTGGATCAGACTGGGGAGAGTGTGGTGAAAATCTGCAAAGAAGGCAAAGGCCAGGGGCAGGACAACCGGGAGAGCAAAGTAGAGAAAGTTTCGTCCACGAGGGAGCTGTGTCCTGTGTCAAGGGCTACTGACGGTTCAAGGAAAATGAAGACTGAGCACAGCTCAGATCTGGATTCAGCGACATGGGAAACGTTGGTGAATTTAACGACAGCGATTTTTGATTTTGGGTGGAGGTGTTGGGAGAACAGGACAGAGAATGGAGATGTATTTTGAGAAAATCTTGCCCCCCTCCCCCCAAAAAAGGAGAGAAATGGAATGGTGGCTGGAGATGGCGGCTTGAGAACTTGGGGAAGCTGCTGTATCACGTTTGTTTGCTAACGGGGGTGACACAGCAGAGGGAGAAACCCACGAGGCAGGAGACTTCAGGCATGACGACACGAGGAAGGCGACAAGTCCTCCCCCAGAACGATTATCAACCCGGACGAGAGTGTCAAAACCAGCCTGAATTTCAGTGCTCTGGACGGAGACCAAAGGCATACAACGAACTGAGAAGCTTTTATTCACGAACGCGATTGAACTTCAGTTAAGGACAGTGCTAGCCTGTGCCCGGTCCTGCCGGAGCTGGTGCCACCCCTCCCCCTCAGCTCCATGGAAGTATTCAACCAGGGCGGCAAAGGTACTAAATTAAGTTAAAACCTGCCCCAAAGCAAGGCCCAGGCCCTGATGGCTTCGCTGGTGAGTCTATCAAATATTTAAGTAAGAAGGAGCAAGCCTTCACAAACTCCCACATACTGCTTCCCACGTAGAGCCACTCTGGAAGACAGTTTGGCAGTTTTAAAAATACACGTAGAATTCATGCCCCTAGGTATTTACCTAAGTGAACTTAAGTTCATTCAGGAATAGGTATGCAAGGACTTCCCTGGTGGCACAGTGATTAAGAATCCGCCTGCCAATGCAGGGGACACGGGTTCGAGCCCTGGTCCTTAGCGTGTGGAAGATCCCACATGCTGCGGAGCAACAAAGCCTGTGTGCCACAACTACTGAGCCTGTGCTCTAGAGCCCGCGAGCCACAACTACTGAAGCCCGCGTGCCTAGAGCCCGTGCTCCGCAACAAGGGAAGCCACCGCGATGAGAAGCCCGCGCACTAAAACGAAGAAACGAAGAGTAGCCCCCGCTCGCCAGAACTAGAGAAAAACCCATGTGCAGCTATGAATGCAACCAAAAATAAATTTAAAAAAACAAGAAAAAAGGAATCCCATGGTACTGAGCTGGAGTCAGAGATATCAGCCTGAATTCACGTTTCACTTACTATACATATATAGATGTGTAGATACAGAGATAATTAGCGATGTGGACGGTTGTGTTTTTCCACTTGCTGTCTGCCATGAGCTAATCATTTATTTAATTAATTAAATTAATTAATTAACCATCCCCCTGCTTTTTTCCCACGCTACAAATGTCTACTTTATATCTTTATATGTCCGGGGTTATTCTGAGGATAGAAACATAAATCTAAAACATTTTGCTAAGATATAACATTACTTCTTAAGGAATTTTGTTTGATCTTTTTGTGGGACCCTAGGAGGTCCTGATGCCTTGTCACGCCCCAGCAGATAAGGTACTTCTGTAGCAATGAACGCTTTCAGTTAAAACTGTCATTTTTACATGATGCTACGTAAACATACATAATAAATACACATGAATATTTATATATTTACATGTATAACATCAGCTGTATCTAGCCAATAAGTATAAAAATGGAAACGGACACATTCTACACTCACAACTCAGTGCGCACTCACGGCGCACATGGATATCTAAGAGGAGGTTCACAGAACAGCTTCTTTCTGCATGACATCTGGGCCATTTTCTGGCGCATTCCATTTCTTTTTTAAAAAATGCTGGTCGTGACCCGACTTCGTTTGGTTTCCGACCCACCGATGGGGCGCTGCTCCAGCAGCAGCTGCGGGCATGGTTCATGGGCCACTGGGGATGTCTGAGACTCTTGGAGCCACGCACGGCCAAGGTGTTCATGACGCCGAGCCCCCACGTGCCGTTTTCTCTGTCTTGGTGCTTGTTGTTCTCCGCACAGCCGTGGTGAAACCGCTGTCCTGTCGGCACGTCCCGGCACCCAGCGGCCCCGGGCTCCACTAGTGGCCACGGTACGCATCCCCATCACTCAGGGTTTTGGTTTAAAAGTGCCTGTTTTACTTTAAAATGTCGCTTAGTGAGGCAGTAGTAAGTATCTCTGTGAAATGTGCAGCCTCGATGACGTATCTTTAATAGGTGACAAAATGGAGCGTCCACAGAAACACGCTGCGCGCAAAATACGCTGCCGTAAGGAAAAGCGCTCGGGTGAGCGTCTGAGCTGCAAAATGAACGCGGTCCTGTCTTCATGGAACACCATCTCACCTCGAAGAGCCGACAAACTAGTTCATCACATATGGACACGAGGCAGACACGTACCCACAAAAATGTAAGAAGAAGTCAGCCTGTCACTTGAAGGAAAACAACGGACAGAGTTTTTGCCCACGAGGAAAACTTCTGGAAAACATATCTGCCATCGGGAGCCTGACAAGTCCCCAGTACTTAAAAAAAGTTTCTGACAAGATGGGTGGCAAGAGAAGCTAGTTATTTCTATACTGTGTAACGCTTGGAAGATCTGCATAACCCAGTGAAACAACATTTCCCAAATAACCAATACCAAAAGTTCACTGATATATATGGTATCCGATTCCACGTCACAAATAACCACGTATTAACATAGAGACTACTACAAAAAAAGACTACCCACGATTATCTTATAAGGCTATTAAAATACTTTTTTCCAATTATATCATCTGGAGAGACTCAATTTTCTTCATATATTTTAACCAAACCATATCACAACAGACTGAATGGAGAAGCAGATACGAGAATATGGCTGTCTCCCATTAAGCCAGACTTTAAAGAGATTTCCAAAAAGGTCAGACAATGCCACTCTTTCACTAACTTTCTTTTTGTCTTGGAAAACAGTTAAAAAGTGTTACTTACGTTAACACTGATTTTACTATTAAATGACTTGATAAACATTTAAAAATTCTCGTCTTACTTTCTAACATGATATATAAACATAGGTCATATTAATTATGTTATATATTAACCCACATAGACCAAATTCTGTGGGACCCTCCGTATTTTTTAAGATTGCGAAGGGGTCCAGAAAACAAAAGGTGAGACTGTCTCTTCTAGACCAACCATCACCTGAGTGTAGACATCCCGTTCCAGGGGATACAAGCAAAGCAATCCCCGGGGAGAAAATGAGAACTAAAAAAGGTGAAATGAAATTACAGAAAGTAGACATGTCTGTAATTCACACAGAGCACGTATCTGAATTCTTCTCCAACTGACAGAGCATCCGATCACAAAAGGTGGGAGAGGTCACTGCTGCTAGGCTGTCTCCACGGCACTCCAGAGACTAGTATTATCTCCAAATCACAGACAAGCTTCCCTGACCTCGGTCTTTATATTTCTAAGCTAGATTTTCCATAACTCAAAAATATTCTTCTCATAAAGTCAGGTAACTGAACCCAATCAGAAGGGATCTGGGGAAGACCCAATTCATTTCTTCCCGTCTTCAGTTATTCTTTTCGGCTTTTATTCTAAGAACATACGCGCTTACTCAGTTATTTTTCAAGGCTTTATTTCTTAAAACTTTCTGGCAACACAGAGACATCAATTCAAAGGAAGTGCTAGGGAATTAATAACTCAAAGTGGACACCAAGGAGACTTCACATGCTATTTGTGTACTTATAACACCGTCGTAGCAAGGCTCAGAGCCACCCAGGAACTGCTAGGTGGGAAGGCAAGTTATCTAAATTTGAGAACAAAGGAACGCTGCAGAGCGCGCGACACCCTCTGCCCCTCCCCCACCCGGAGGATGACGCCCCTGACGGCTAATGACTGCTGGAAGCTTACTACGCACCACTCGCAAATTAAGTAATTCTCACTACATTCCTAGGCGGTAGCCACTCTGATTATGCCCCTTTTACGAGGAGGGATAACTTAGTAACAATTCTCTCACCTGTTTTAAAAAAAGTCATTTTTTCTTTTAGAGTATCGACCATTTAAAAAATCTTTTCACACATAAATACAAGTCCAATTCCAAAATTGCTTGCCTTTCTGCTGAAGTTTTATACCTTAATAGGGGTTGCCATTCAGGGCTTTAAAACGATTGTCACAGGTTCAGAACAGCAACACGGAAAGCCACTTTCCTGAGGCAAGGCAGCACAAACAATTCATCCAGGTGGTTGCTGAGATACTGGAAGGCATGAAATCTCGACAAAACCTCTACTGAACTTTTATTTGGCACTCATACTAGCTTCTGGGTCGAATTTTACATGTGTTTGGAGTGTTATTTATTTGACCCCAGATTATATTTGGTTTTTGCCCCAAATTCATTTTTTTCCAGCCACTTTACTCGAGAAAGTTATCAGCCATCACTTCAATGTAATGCACATGATGTAATTTATACAGGCAAAAGGCAGGTGATAACAGCTTTATCTCTCATGCCTCTATTTCTCATTTAGCTGCACCACTCCCATCTCTTGCCGTTTCCCAATCCTATAAGCATATTTCCGTATACACCGAGAACGGGATGCCTGCATTCCGTGATGATAGGATGGCGATGAACAAATACGTCGCTATTTCACTTTATAGGAATAACTCTTCTTACCTTTGTAACAGCCTTTAAAGGTCTGCCAGAGAATTCACATTATTTAGGTTCCAGAAATACAGCAGTGGTATGTAAACTGCCCCCATTTTGTCATCCCTTTATTTTCCTAATAAAGCAAAAGTGGGCTAACTATAAAATACAGAATACATTTACTCTTTAAGCTACTGATTACTAAAGCAACAGGCAGACCACCATATAAGTTCCTAAGAGTGCCAGCCATCAGAGGCAAACGATCAGGGGTTTCATGAAAACACCTTCAATCAATAACTAAAAGGCTGGATGAGAACCCAAACAGCTGAGACCTAAACTGACTGGGCTGACCACCTCAAGCAGTCCTAACAGCACTCAGAAATCTCGGCAGAAAGACCTCTCTCCACGTAACATTTCTCTACTTACCCAGCAACTGCTTCTTCTAGAGTCTGCCCAAACCATTCAGTCTGTTAATAATTTCTCACAACAGCCTGAGCTCAGTCTCCTGAAACGATAGCTTGGCAAAAATACTGGTTAAAAAGCAAAAACGGAAGGAAGGCCAGGATTCTCTGGGTCCAACGCCTGAGAAGCTGCTGGAGCTGACCAGCCTTGGGCCCGCGGAAACCTCCAAGCGTCAAGTACCCAGAAGTGTAAAGCACAGACGTCACGGGAAGGCATCACTGAACAGCGAGCCTGTGCTGCCACCTACTGGCCGCGTGCTGAACCACCTCGGGAAGCTTAGACGGGCTAACTCAGCCGCTAGCTTTCACTGGGCTCCTTAGAGCAGCTTCCTGAACACACGCGGCCACCTTCAAGACAGTCACAAGATAACCATCGACCTAAAGCAGCCTGGGTGTTGGATATGTGGTATAGCTCGTATTTACTGAAGAAGTCAAAGATTCACAGCCCCCCACCTCACAGCTTCATGGAGCGAGCCCCAGTGGCTCCTTCTTCTCTTACTTAAATGACCCTTAACATTTGAACTACAATGCCTGTCCTTCACTCATTCCTCCTCATAGGAGGAATAGGGACTACATCTGCCTTGATTACCACTTCCCCTGGTACCCGGTTCCCGGCCTAGCGCTTTAAGAACGTTGATAAAAGAAAGGATGGCAAGTGGCAGCAAAGTGTTCATTAAGGACCCCTGTCAAACACGGGCAGAAGAACCGCCTTACGTTGGTAGAGCACCTTACGGTGCACTAGGCACTTTTACTTGCTGAGACACCTGTTACCCTCTCAAGAACCCCTTGGCTATTTTATAGATGAGGCTCAGAAGTGACTTGTCCAGAGCCACTATTAAATGTACTCTGTATTTTTGGAATTTTGTGAGACTGTAGTCAGGGCCCTCTCTTTGTGTTTCTGTACCCGTATCAGCCAGAACACCGAAACTCAAAACAGTGCAACACGTCCCCGGCAGGTCCGCCTGGTAAATGCACACGACCACCTTCAAGTTCTGTGACTTGTAGTACGTTACACTCCCTGGGTCCCAGAGACCGGATTCTAAGCATGGGAAAGCCTTACGGCGAAAGCTTTCACTTTTCTCAGTGAGGCAAGATGGTCTTAAGCACACGGACTCGGGTTAGGCTGCCTCGTTTCAAATCCCGGTTCCTCCTTTACGAATCAGATCCTGACCAAGGTATTTACCTCTGTGGCTCACTTTCTTCACTGAGTTACTGGCCGCTGAACTGAACTAGCTACACCCAGCACATTCGAAATGGGAGCTAAATGTTAGCTATTTTGTTACTGTTAGTGGAGTGCACTTTCTGGGTTTAAAGAGAAGCCGCTTTTAACATGTGAGAGCCCAGCATGCGCCATGCTCCTTGCATGTATTTTCATTACTCTTTCCAACAATCCAGCAAAGTAGGTATTGTGTTTGCCCACTTTTATAAACACGGCGACGGAGGTGAGGCGATTACCTGGTTTTCTCAGGATTGCACAACCGGCAAAGGGTCAGGCCCTGGTGGAAGGCTGCCTGCACCCTGGACCGCTGCTCGGCAGCATCCCTGATAGCGCTGGTCCAGAGTCAGGACGGTGCGCCCGGGGTCACGAGGTCGAATTCCACCTCCTCTGCGAGAACGTCATGAGGACGTCACCGCTGTCACGGTGCGCACGCTGGCACAGCACAAAGTGTACAAAGCGGAGTAATGACCCGCACGGCGTGGCTAGAGATATCGAGTGAAGGTCACGGCTCTCAACCTAGCGTGTCTAAAAATACAAGATCCTAGACACAGCGTGACAATCCCAACGACCTCTGCTGGGCAGCAGTCACAGACAGGAACGCCCACGTGTCTTCCAGACAAGGCTAAGCTGTACCTTCAGTCACGCCCGATTCATCTAGAAAATACGGCTAAGGGAAAGAGAAACCCCTCCACGATGAACGCTGAGGTTAACCTGTTAAAACTGGTGCTCATATTGTTAGCGGCCTGGCCAAGCACTTCCACAAGCCCGGCTTTTCTAGCAGAATGCTCTGAAGGGAAACTGAAAAGGCAGAAATGAAAAGAATCTGGTGGGACAGCAGCTCTCCACTAAGACATCAGGTCTGTGTTACTACCTGATGCCCATCACTGACGTTCCCGGGATACTCGAGAAGTGGGCCAGGTTTACAGCTACGAATGGAAACATGGAGTATGGAGCCAAGAGGACTATTCTGCTGGTATTTTTCCCTCTAGATCAGAGGTCCACACACCACAGCCCGTGAGCCACATCTGGCCGGTGCCCTGTATTTGTGCTACCTGTGATCTTCGACATTTTTAAATGGTTGAAAAAAAAACCTAATAATATTTCATGATGTGAAAATCCTATGAAATTCACACTTCAATGTCCATAAATAAGGTTTATGTGTTGTCGGTGGCGGCTTCCACACTACAGCAGCAGAGATGAACAGTTGTAACGGATATCTGGTCTATAAATCCTAAAATACACATAGCTACATATATTTACAACTACACAGGACACAATGTAAGACGAGGCTTCTGTGAGAAGAAGGAGTGGAGAACTAGAAAATGCCCAGAAATTGTAAACGACTGCAAAATAGACACGTTCAGAAAAATCTCATAAAATAGAGATAAAGGACTTGAAAAACTGAGAGGAGCCACAGAGGGTGGGGATCCGTATGGACAACAATCTGTCCATTGTTGAACCATTGTTGAACTTTTCAATAACATGATACAGTGATGAATATGATAAAATAACCCAAGAAATAACAGAAAATCTTCCTGTGCTAAAGCATGGGATGGCCTTAGACTGAATGGGCTCACCTGACCTGAGACATTTATCCTGACAGAACTTTTGAACACCAAGGACAAGCAAGCCTAAACTTCTGGAGATAACCAGTACTGACAAAGACATTTAAGCTCTGAGGGAAAATATTTTTATTAATGGGCATGTGTTACTTGTGTAATTTAAAATATTATTTTAAAAAACTATCATGATGAAAAGCTGCTCAACATGACTAATTATTAGAGAAATGCAAATCAAAACTACAAGGAGGTATCACCTCACACCAGTCAGAATGGCCATCATCAAAAAAATCTACAAACAATAAATGCTGGAGAGGGTGTGGAGAAAAGGGAGCCCTCTTGCACTGTTGGTGGGAATGCAAATTGATACAGCCACTATGGAGAACAGTATGGAAGTTCCTTAAAAAACTAAAAATAGAGCTACCATATGAGCCAGCAATCCCACTACTGGGCATATACCCGGAGAAAACCATAATTCAAAACGACACATGCACCCCAATGTTCATTGCTGTGCTATTTACAATAGCCAGGTCATGGAAGCAACCTAAATGCCTATAGACAGACAAATGGATAAAGAAGATGTGGTACATATATACAATGGAACATTACTCAGCCATAAAAATAAATGAAATTGGGTCATTTGTAGAGACGTGGATGGATCCAGAGACTGTCATACAGAGTGAAGTAAGTCAGAAAGAGAAAAACAAATACCGTATATTAACGCATATATGTGGAACCGAGAAAAATGGTACAGGTGAACCGGTTTGCAGGGCAGAAATAGAGACACAGATGTAGAGCACAAACATATGGACACCAAGGGGGAAAGTGGCGGGGTGGTGCTGGTGGTGGTGGGATGAACTGGGAGATTGGGATTGACATGTATACACTAACATGTATAACCAAGAAGAACCTGCTGTATAAAAAAACAAAATTCAAAAAAGAAAAAAACGATCATGAAAATTTTCCAAATAAAATTCAGCATGAACCACCTAAGAGAGAAATGCACATCAACCTTGAATTGCTAAGTATTCATCAAGTGTGAGAACCATTCATGTGGTTATCAAGGTCCTACGAATCCCCATTAGAGGGACTCCTAACAATAAACATATATGCTGAGTCTCCCTCCTCCTTCCAAGAACCTGAATATACCCGCCTCACCTCTTTTAGCAAACATCCCATCACAGGAACCTACAGAGTATATAGTTATCCACCTACCTACTCTATAAATCGTACACTCCCGTTACAATGTCAGTGTCAAGTTCTGTCTCACTGAACTTTCACAAAGACACCAGTTCTTTCCTTTCCTTGAAGCTCGCTTTTGCTCAGGTAAACATTCTTGCTCAGGCGTCTCCTGAATTGTCTTAGGCCCCAAGCTCACAACTCTTAACACTCGTCCAGAATTCTCTCCGGGTTTCCCAAACTTTCCAGGAGGAACAAGTACCTCTAGGAGTGGAGCTTATAAAAGACTCCCTAGGCTTTCCAGAGAATCACCTGGGGCATTTGTTAAACACAACACAGCCAGGATTCTCAGGAAAAACTGATTCAAGTAGACAGGTGAAAGGCCCAGATGATTCTCAAGTACCCCTTTTCCCAGGGTGTTCATCGCTGTTCCCATACCTGCCACCTTCTTCCGGCACATGGTCTTCTCTCACCCTCCTTTCTTGCATTCAAAGCAAAGTTTTTATCCAACAAATCTAGCCACACTCACGTCTTTCTTCTCAATCTCTGCTGCAATTAGTCATGAGAAGCAATAAAATATTTGGCCTTTTAAGTGTACTATGTTCAGTAATACTTGCGGATCAACTGATACCAATTTACCTTATTAATTTTTTTCCCCTAGGTAAAGTCCAGCAGGCGAAGTTAAATGATTTGCAAATGTTCACACAAGTGTGTTGAATGTGAGCCTGGAGCCACGGTTACTAATTCAAAAGCCCCCAATAACTCACTGTATTTAAGCTCTTACCATTAAATGCTACAGGAAAACAATACCTTGGTCCTCCTACAAAGAAAGCAATTTATTTTTGTAGAAGCTTGATAATTACAAGCTTTTGCATTTCTTCTCTCTCATAAGCAGCTTACTCACACCGTTAAGGGACATACTAAATAAAGCCGCCTCCTCCAATGAGCCGGTATTTGCTTTTAAAATTGTACCAAGAAAAAAAGCAACATGTTCCAGTGATGGAGAACAGTAATTCAGCCAACTCTTCATTAGCTGAGGAGGAAGGCATTTATAAACCCACAGATGACACCGGACCAGTACAGTCATCCAACACAGTAACTGTGGCAACTGGTGCTTCTTTATGGAGCTGCTGTCCTTCCATGAGAAAAGGTAGCAAAACACTGCTAGGTCCCCCTTTCAATTCTAATAACCCAGCATTTGATGACTGCAAAGAGGCTGTACTCATCTTTCCAGTGACCTCTGATTGCCAAGGGGCGTTAAGTTAGGAAGGAACCGATTATCAAATGGGGTCAAGCGTGGGGCTTTACTACCCATTCCCCGCCGCAAAAACGTGCTGAAGGGAAGAGTAGCTTCAGTTCCCTGAAGGTTTCTCTAGCCAAATGTCTAAACCTTGGGGCCTGTAAGAATAATCTGGTTATTACTGTTGCTATTTTGTTAAGTAATGTGGAATCTGGGGTCCACCGGTAACAATTCTGTTTAGTAAGTCTACAGTAGGATCTATGAATCTGCATTTATTTAAAAAGCACCTAATGCTGGTTCCGAGGCTCTTTGGGAAACATTTTGCAAGGTATCTCTTCTCTCACCCTGACACATCCATGCCTCATGCCTTCCACTTTGCTCCTGGCTTTTCCCAACCAAAGTGTTCTAATCTCTTTCCATCCTAAACTGCACTTCAAGGCCCAGCTCAAATGCCAACCACGTTCTGAAGCCGAAAAAGATCACCACTGCTAAAAGAGACTTTGCACTCTCTGGCATCCTTGTGCCATTTGCAAACCTTTAATTGTAACAGACTAAGAATAAAAGGTGTTTGATTTCATTAAACAGTCACGTCTTTGTGCAAAACTCACCTCTCTTACTGGGCACACTAAACTCCTTAGAGGCTGGCTAAGTCTCACGTTCTTTTACCTCCTATAATAAAGCATCTACAGAGTGAGACAGACTGTAAGTTTTTGAATGAATGAGTGATCAAGCGATGAGCTGATGAATGCATTCATGAGTGTCTTCCAACAAGCAGCTGAAGCGAAAACTGCGCAGAAGCCGGAAAATTGCCTAGATCTTGTAGTAGTAACTGTCTATAATAGTTTACAATAGTGTAACTACCATAAAATCTTTCAATTTCCTTCTAAAACTTCAGGGGACTTCCAGAAAGTTCATTAAACATCTTTCTGGGTCCAAAGCCTAAGATTTCAAATGTTCTGGCCTCTCTTCCTCAGCCAACAGCACAGCTCTCTGTATGTGTGTTACGCAAGCTATCTGTACTCCCAAGATGAGCCTACTGACTAACTGCCCCGAGGGGCCTGGAGGAAACTTAAGGTGAAAGGTTAAGATAGGAGAGACGGCTAGGAAGACCCCAATTGGTTTTCTTTCACCCCTTCTCCTACCTCAAACCTAACAATGTTCCTCTTGAAAACTTCCAGCAAGAAAAACCACTGACCTTCCCTGGTGGAGCAGTGGTTAAGCATCCACCTGCCAATGCAGGGGACACGGGTTCGAGCCCTGGTCCGGGAAGATCCCACATGCTGCAGAGCAACTAAGCCCGTGCGCCACAACTACTGAGCCCACGTGCCACAACTACTGAAGCCCACGCGCTAGAGCCCACCGCAATGAGAAGCCCGCGCACCGCAACGAAGACCCAACGCAGCCAAAAATAAATAAACAAATTTATTTATTTAAAAAATACTTTATAAAAAAACACTATCAGATATTAGGTGGTAACCATTCTAACAGTTATTTCATTGTGCCAAACTCCTATAGAACTGGAAAGATCTCGGTGACTGCCAAATTCACCCTTTTTAAGAACACTGAAGAATTTAGAGTCTCCGGTAACCACTTTAACATCCTAAATTTATTTTACTTTATTTTATTTATTCATTTATTTTTGGCCGCACCGCAGGGTATGTGGGATCTTAGTTCCCCCGCCAGGGATCGAACCTGCGTCCCCTGCGGTGGAAGCGCCGAGTCTTAAACCACTTGACCGCCAGGTAAGTCCCTAGTCACATTTTGGGTGATCACTTTAAGTAAAGAAAGCCACACTGAACATATTCTTTTTACTGCTCAATCTGTCCTTAAGTAAATCCCAAACTTGGGAATTCCCTGGCGGTCCAGTGGTTAGGGCTCAGGGTTTTTACTGCCCTGGCCCTGGGTTCAATCCCTGGTCTGGGAATCCCGCAAGCCACGAAGCGGGGCCAAAAAAACCCCCCAAAAAAACCCCCAAACCGTTAATCCAGACCTTTGGAGCAAAATGTAGTTATTTACAATCTAAGATGCTCATACGTCTTAAACAGCAATAAACTTGAGCACAACCAAAATACACTTTTTTAGTGTGGTAAGATTGCCAGTTTTAAAGAGAAGCTTTATTCCTCATTTTGAAAAGTATGACTACTTTGTATGTAGATTGTAGCCGCGGTAATGGGTGCTCAGGCGAAACCTCTGTGGCCAAAAAGGGGAAATCCAGGGCACGTGACGTATAAAATTGGCTCTTGGCCAAGACGGCATCACCTTTGCAAGATCTTAAGCCAGGTATACAGGACGCAGAATGACGCAAATATTAAGACGGGAAGGCTCCCGAAAGATTTCA
Source organism: Stenella coeruleoalba (assembly GCF_951394435.1). NCBI lineage: Eukaryota > Metazoa > Chordata > Mammalia > Artiodactyla > Delphinidae > Stenella > Stenella coeruleoalba. Next base: position 4,935,647 of record NC_137149.1, read on the forward strand.
AATGTATGTCCAAAGAGTCAGTGCGTGTTATAACACTGTTCACATGACATTTTTCAAAATTCAGAAACCTAAAAGACATGTAGGTCACGTGATCAGATAAGTGTAACTTTAGATTTTTTGTTTGTTTGCATAAAATGTTCCATCATTAGTGCGATTAGAAACAAAACACAAATAATCTGCGGCCTCAGAAGGGGAAAACTTACAGGTCAAGAGCGAGAAATACAAAAACCACGGCATCGAACGGTAAGGATCAAACTAGAAGCTCCCGCGGGGTTCCGGTTCTTACCGGACGCGGTGCAAGCCCCAGGCAAGGGAAGGCGAGGGCAGAGCCGCAAAGCGGAGCGGAGACAGCAGCTCAGGGAGAGGGGAGCCCGCTTCCCGGTCCGACCCCACCGCCCGGCGGCCCCCGGCTTCCCATTCATTCCGCGCCGTCTCCAGGTGGCGGCCGCGCGTTGGCCGCCGCCGCGTTCTCCGCCCGGAACCGCCGCGCACTCACCTGTTCGGGAGCAAGCCCTCGCGACACTGCGGGCCGCCGAGGCCACCGCCAGGAGCCGGGGGGAAGCGAGGCGGGGGGCGGCGGCGGGCGCCGGCGAGCGGCGGCGCGGCGGCGGGCCGGGCGGGCGGCGCAGGCCGGGCGCGTCCCTCTGCAGCAGGGCGGAGCAGAGCCGCCGCGGGCTCTGATACATGCCGGGCGCCGCCGCCGCCGCTGCCGCCGCCGCGGCCCCTCGCGCGCCCGACCCACCCGCGGGCCTCGCCGACGCGGGCGAGCCGAGCAGACTCTCGGGGGCGTCCGAGGGGAGGCTCCCGGGCTCCTTCTCTTCCCGCCGCGGCCCGGGGGAAGGTGCTGGGCAGGCGAGCCCGGGACTGAGTGGCTGGTGCTGCGGCTGCTGCGACGCGAAGGCGCTGGCTGCAGCCAGCCGGCGAGAGCTGGGGGGTAACCGGCGAGCGCAGAGCGCTGACAAAGCGGGCGCTACCAAGCGCGACAGGGAGGGGGGATCCATAGGATCGGAGCCAGGCGCAACCAGGTAGCGACTCCTCGAACCGGAGTGATACTGATTTGGGAGGAAGCGGATCTTAAGCTATTTATAGGGTGGGGGCTATGGGAGGTCCAAAGTAACAAGGATCCCTTGAGGCGGTTTTAAAGGAATGAGCCTCCCCTTCCGCTGGCTGCAGTGGAAACGCCCACAGGCTGGGAGACCCAAGACTGCTCCAGGGCTGTGGCCCTGGAGACACGTGGGTGTCCGAGTGGAAGACAGCATCCGTGTGTGCGTGTGAGTGGACGTGTGAATCCGGCAAAGGGTGTCCGCCCCCGACGCCGTCGGCGGGACGTGTTGCGTTAAACGAAATTAAGCGCGATAAAGCCCCCACTGTGTGCGATGGCGATGCTGAGGAAGACGACGTCCCTTTCCTCAAGAATGTTATCCTCAGGCAAAGGGGGCCGAAGGTGGCAAGAGAAATCAGACCTAAAGCTTTACAAGGTAGATTAAGTTCAGTGCCACAAGTTTTCGCAAGTTTGGCGATAGAGGTCATAACAGGCCTGCGGTTTCTAGAAGGTTTATTAGAAGACTTGGCATTTGTGCTGAGCAAAGACTTGGAGGTCTCTGTTTTACACTTGTAGAATTTGGAGCAGGGGGAGAGTGATGGTGATTTACACATGAAAAAGGGGAATAAAGAAAGCCCTGGGTGTATTTATAAGAACAACTCTTAGTTATGTAGGGTGGAAGCTAAGGAGTAAGAAGACAGATGCTTGGATAGGTTATACTGCGGGAGGCAGACGTTATATTAGACGTAATTTGGTAGGAAACGGTGAGCTGTTTTGTGAGCTGCGCAAGGATATGATTTAGGGCTGTGGTTTCCTTGAGGTCATGTATCTCGGGCATGTGAAAAGACAAGAGAGAGAAGTAGGCCAGCTGATAAAAAAGTTATTCTAGACTTGCATCTAGTACTGGAAAAGAATGAATGGAAGAAATATCTCAGCTAGATTTGGGCAGGAAATGATGACTAACCGGGAAGGGAAGTGGGGGGAGGGGGAGGGAGGCCCAAGACTGGATTCCTTTCTGAATGATTTATGACCTAGAAATGTTTTCTTGCCGGATTTCCCATGGTTCTGGTGATTCTCCTGTCTTGAGGAATTGGAAACTTTTCATTACCAAGGATATTCAATGTATGTTCAGGCCTGGGCTATATATCTGACACCTGGAAGGTGTGGTTGCCATCAGCTGGCACAGGTTGATCATAACTCCTGGGAGTTATGCTTCGTGGCAAATCATTAAATCTCTTAGTCTCGCTTTCCTTGTCTATAAAAACAGACAGAATCATACCTTAGTCACTAGGTGAAATAAAAAGTGCTGATAAAACTAGCCTATAAAAAGCGTTTTGCAGGGGCTTCCCTGGTGGCGCAGTAGTTGAGAGTCCGCCTGCCGATGCAGGGGACGCGGGTTCGTGCCCCGGTCCGGGAAGATCCCACATGCCGCGGAGCGGCTAGGCCCGTGAGCCATGGCCGCTGAGCCTGCGCGTCCAGAGCCTATGCTCCGCAACGGGAGAGGCCACAACAGTGAGAGGCCCGCGTACCGCAAAAAAAAAAAAAAGCGTTTTGCAAATATAGCAAAATGTTGAATTAGAGTCTAGGGTCTATGGGAGTTCACTTACAATTCTTTTTCTTTCCCATGTGTTTGGAAATATTCATAATAAAGGGTTGGAAGAAAAGTGCTTTGAGGGACTTGCCCGGTGGCACAGTGGTTAAGACTCGGCCTGACAATGTAGGGGACACAGGTTCGATCCCTGGTTGGGGAAGATCCCACATGCCACAGAGCAACTAAGCCCGTGTGCCACAACCAGTGAGCCTGTGCCCTAGAGCCTGCGTGCCGCAACTACTGAGCCCATGTGCCACAACTAATGAAGCCCGCGCGCCTAGAGCCTGTGCTCCACAACAAGAGAAGCCACCGCAATGAGAAGCCTGCACACCAGAACAAAGACCCAACGCAGCCAAAAAAAAATGTGGTGAGATTATTAAAAAAAAAAGTGCTTTGAAAAATCAAAAGTACTTTCAAATATAAACTGTCATTATTAAAAGGGACTCAGGGACTTCCCTGGCAGTCCAGTGGTTAAGACTCTGTGCTTCCACTGCAGGGGGCACAGGTTCAACCCCTGGTGGGGGAACTAAGATCCCACATACAGTACGGTGCAGCAAGTAAATAAATATTAAAGGGATTCAAAGATCATGCTGTCCTGAAAGTGGGTCAGTAGTATCATTTTTGTTATATGTTAAATACTGTATGGGAATTCCCTGGCAGTCCAGTGGTTAAGACTCCGTGCTTCCATTGCAGGGGGCATGGGTTCAATCCCTGGTCAGGGAACTAAGATCCGGCATGCCGCTTGGCGAGGCCAAAAAAAAAGAAAAAGAAGAAAAAGAAAAAAAAATACTGTATACCTTAATCAATCAGAAAAGTGTAAATTAAAACTTTATTCACTTCAAAAGCTCATTCAGTAAGCATTTGTTGAGTACACATTATGTGTGGGTCTCTACAGTAGGGCATACGATAATGAACTGAACAAAGTGTGCTCATAGTTTAGTGGGTGAGACATTGTATAAACACAAATACAATCATCCAATAATAAATATAGAATCATTATATGAACAAGCTCCTGTGGAAACGCAGAAGAGGAAGTATCTAACTGCCTGGAGAAGTCAGGAGAGGTCTTGGTTTTGAACAAGATGACTTCCAGGTGGAAAGGGCTGGCGGAGGAGATCCACTGAGGACAGCAAGGGAAGGAAAGGAGGAATGTTCCAGGACCGCAAGTAGCACACTTCGATAAGGCTTGAGTTCAGGGTGCCTGTAAGGGAGTGGCAGGAGATGAGGTGGAAGCTGTGGGCAAGAACCAAAGTGTCAAGGGTTTTCCGAGGAGTTTGGACTTTATCCTGAAGGTTCTGCGGAACCTCTGAAGAGACAGATAGGTTGCACTTTGACGGTTGCCTTTTGGAGAGATCATCTGTCAGCGGTGTGGAGGATGGAAGGGAGACCAGGGGAGAATAAGAATAGCATGGTGAGGAAGAGGACGTGCTGGTTCAGAATCTCTGGAGGAGGGGCAGGACAGGCACACTTATTTAAAAAGAAAACCAGGGCTTCCCTGGTGGCGCAGTGGTTGAGAGTCCGCCTGCCGATGCAGGGGACGTGGGTTCGTGCCCCGGTCCGGGAAGATCCCACATGCCGCGGAGCGGCTGGGCCAGTGAGCCATGGCCGCTGAGCCTGCGCATCCGGAGCCTGTGCTCCGCAACGGGAGAGGCCCGCGTACCGCAAAAAAAAAAAAAAAAAAAAAAAAAAAAAACCACACAGGTGATTCTGATGCACATTCCTGTTGTTCCCTCAATACTACCTCCCAAACACATAAATTGGGGGCAGTGATGCAAAAGAGATGGGTTTAAGAACTATGAAGGAGACAGAAACTACGGGGTTGAGTGACAAATTAAATCCAGGGGGTGAGGGAGGAGAGGACAGAGTCTAGGGACGACCTGGGTGACTGGTAGATGATGGTACCAAACAAGGAAAACAGGTGGAGATGCCTCTCTTAGGGAGGACACTCCCTGAGAGTTAAGATGGGAACATATCATTGGGACGCGCCCGTGGAACACCCAGGTGGAGTCACTTTGTGGGCAAAGAAAACTAAGGACTGGGCGCTCATAACAGAGTCAGGCCCAGACATGTTTGAGGGTCCAGTAGTTAAAGCCATGGATAATGAGGTCACTCACAAAAAGTCTCTGAGTGAGAGAAGCGAAGTGTTAAAGGATGAAATTCCTGTGAAACACATAGCTTTAAGGACGGCCGGAAGCGGAAACGACTTGAAACCTCATCAGAGAAGGAGCACCGGGGGAGGCTGGTATCTTCGAAGTAAGGGAGCCGAAAGTTTCTACAAGGGTAGAACAGTGACGAATGCTCCCAGGAGGTCAAGGCAGCGAGCGGATCCTTTGGATTTGACAACGGGAAGGCCACTCTTTACGTGAACGGTTGTAGGTCGGTCGTGCTGGTGGAAAGCAAGTGGCAGCGGTCAGCGAGGCCGGAAGGCAGGAGCCCGATGAAAGAACAATGGCGTAAAGAACCAGGTGAGTCTTTTTTCTCTGAAGACTGGAGCAACCTCAAAATAGAAATAGAAGAGAAGGAGCTAAGAAACATAGAAGTTGTAGTTTTTCTCCTGTTGAGACTTTCTGCTTAGCACTGCTGTTTGCCTAGCCGTTTCACTAGTTCCTTTGTTTTTGTTTGTTTGTTTGTATTTTTGGTTTTTTTGCGGTACGCGGGCCTCTCACTGCCGTGGCCTCTCCCGTTGCGGAGCACAGGCTCCGGGCGCGCAGGCTCAGCGGCCATGGCTCACGGGCCCAGCCGCTCCGCGGCATGTGGGATCCTCCCGGACCGGGGCACGAACCCGTGTCCCCTGCATCGGCAGGCGGACTCTCAACCCCCGCGCCACCAGGGAAGCCCATCACTAGTTCCTTTGTTAACATCTAACTTCAGCTGTCTGAAGTGAAGCTATATACACATGTGTACACATATATGTATACACACATACGTAGATATACACATATACGAGCATGAGGGGAAGGGAAATCTCTCTCTCTTCCTCTTCTTATAAGACCACCTATCCTATTGGATTAGGGCCCTACCCTTATGACCTCATTTAACCTTAGTTACCTTCTTGAAAACCTTATCTCCAAATATAGTCACATTGGGGGTTAGGATTCAAAATAGGAATTGGGTGAGGCGACACATGGCAGTCCATCGCGTTGTCAAAGACCAGAAGTACATCAGTCAATGAATAGTCAAAACAAAGTAATGAGGTCTCTAGTCCTATCACTATAAATGATTCTTCACTTCTAACTGAAGTGATATCATCTTTAACATATTTAAAAAGGCAGAAAAATCCCAATTGCTTTGAGCATATCTTTATATTTATTAAAGAAATTCATTCAAAAATGTATGTTAAACTCTGTTGGAGTCTTTTCACTTATTATATCCCTTTTCTCAGAAGGTAACACTGTTCCAGGCGTCTTTTCAGAGGATCATCAGGTATCCTGAACAGGAGAATGTGGCTCTCAGACCTCTCACTGGGACTGCAAAGGTATGATTGGTCCATGCCCTCAGTGACTTTGCTCTGACACCCATCACCGCTGTGGAGCCGGGGCCTTGCTTCTTATAAAGTGGGCCCAGCCCACAGCTGAGCATGCTGGGAACACTGAGACAGGCGCGTTCCTGCGAGACAGGGAGTGAGGGGTGAATTTGGCTGGGGAACTCCCCACGGCCTTACCAAACTCTTATCATTGCACTGCCACCTATGGTCCTGTTACCCCAAAACTGGTTTCTCCTCTCGGTGGGTGTCGAGACAGTGGACACAACCAAGCCGCATGTTGGGAGAAGGAAGCATTTATTATCACTTACAGCAAGTAAGGAGAACACGGGGGATCTTTCCCAAAGCAGCGTCACCTTGAACAGCAAAATTGAGGAAGTGTTTTGTTTTTTTTTTAATAAATTTATTTATTATTTATTTTGGGCTGCATTGGGTCTGCCTTGTTGCGCACGGGCTTTCTCTAGTTGCGGCGAGCGGGGGCTACTCTTAGTTGCGGTGCGCGGGCTTCTCATTGCGGTGGCTTCTCTTGTTGCAGAGCTCGGGCTAGGCACGCAGGCTTCAGTAGTTGCAGCACGTGGGCTCAATATTCGTGGGTCGCAGGCTCTAGAGTGCAGGCTCAGTAGTTGTGGCGCACGGGCTTAGTTGCTCCGTGGCATGTAGGATCTTCCTGGACCAAGGCTCGAACCCGTGTCCCCTGAATTGGCAGCTGGATTCTTAACCACTGCACCACCAGGGAAGCCCTGGACCAGAGATTCTATGTTGTATAGCAGGGCAGAGAGAGTTGGGATGCCATCTTGGGCTTGCTGTCACAGGTATCTATTCCTTTACCCTCACAACAATGCAGGCTGTATAATCAAGAACATTCTATCCTCCAGGCTTCAGGTTGCATGGCTCTGTTGTTCAGCAGAGCTCCTCTTTATTGATAGTGAAGTAGCAAAATATAGTCTGTCTTGGTCATACAGGTAACTGACAGGATTGAAAATGTAAAATGTTAAAACAAATAGTCCATTATTATGGGATTATATGAAATCATGTTGTGAAACTTTTGAACATTTTAAAGCACTATAGAATTTAAAGAATGTTTCATTCAATTAAAAAGAAAAGCCACTAGTCCAAAGCCAGTCATTCAGAATGTAAATAAATAAGCAGAGAAAATATTATACTGTAATTATGAATATAAACATGATAGAATAGAATCCTTTTTTTTTTTTTTTTTTTTTTTTTTTTTTGCGGTACACGGGCCTCTCACTGTTGTGGCCTCTCCCGTTGCGCAGCACAGGCTCCGGACGCGCAGGCTCAGCGGGCCTAGCCGCTCCGTGGCATGTGGGATCTTCCCGGACGGGGGCACAAACCTATGTCCCCTGCATCGGCAGGCGGACTCTCAACCACTGCGCCACCAGGGAAGCCTGAATAGAATCCTTTTGACTAGAATTATCGGTCTCCAGCTAACAGAATCCAAAGCCTACCATGGCAACCAAAATTGATGTAAATCTCCGGTGTCCATCTGTGAAACCCTTAACAATAAAAAATAAAATAAGATAAAAATTTAAAAACCTACAACAGGGACTTCCCTGGTGGTGCAGTGGTTAAGAATCTGCCTGCCATTGCAGGGGACATGGGTTCGAGCCCTGATCCGAGAAGATGCCCACATGCCCAGAGCAACTAAGGCCGTGTGCCACAACTACTGAAGCCTGCGAGCCACAACTACTGAAGCCCACGTGCCTAGAGCCCGTGCTCCACAGCAAGAGAAGCCACAACGATGAGAAGCCCACGCACCGCAAAGAAAAGTAGCCCCGCTCACCACAACTAGAGAAAGCCCATGTGCAGCAACGAAGACCCAACACAGCCAAAAACAAAACAAAACAAACAAACAAAAAAACCTACAACATACTAATTGGTTTAATGACCACGTGGATTCCACACTTCCCTGAAGATATTTTTTTGGAATAAGAAACCAGTTAAAAAGTTTTCCCTTGGATATCTCTGTAGCACTAATGCCCTGGGCTTAGAGGTAGGTGTGACTATTCCAGTACAACCTATTCCAATTATATTATAGACTTCACAGGGCCCAGGTACTGATACAGATCCTCCTCTTTTTCTTTTCCTTTTTTTAAATGAAATTTGGAGTTTAATTAGAACAGAGATACGATACAGATCCTCTTCTTAATGGACTCTTGCCTAATAGCAATTATCCCACTCAGAGCTCCTAAGGAACCTGGCCACCAGTTTGGGCTGAGCATGTACCCAGTTCTGAAACTTGGCCCAGCAACATTTTTGCCAACCTGAAACAATTGTCATTATGTTTTTGCATACAATTCTTTCTGGCTTCTTTCCCAGTTAAGGAAATGTGTTTCCTCAGTCCAGCCCTCACCTACATGCAGGTTAACACCTTGGAAATGGAGATGGGCTCTTAAATTCAATGAAATCCACTATTTACAATCATCAGACGTGTAAATTATAACCGATCCTTTCTTAACCCCTTTTTGAGATCTGCTTTTCTTCACCTGTACTAAGCAATTCATGATTTTCCTGTCCTCTGCTAAATCCTGGTTGGCTGAGTTAGCCTGAACTGTGTTAGTAACAGGGTCATCATGGAATCTGAGTCCCAGGTGCCCGAGGATACAAGTTCTTTGACTTTTAGGATGTTCGTAGACATTTCTTCCCCAATGTCTAAGTATTCTGTCCTTAGAAAATGTGATGGCCCCAATCTTACTTCTTTGTTTGGCTTAAATATCATCTGTTTATTAGAGACCAAACTATTAGAAAATTAAATTCCCCATCTAATATTTCAGATTCTCCCTCTCCTTTTTCCCCACCCAGTCACCTAACAAAGCTGTGTGTTAGCACTTGGGCAAACTAAAAAACTTGATTTTTTGTTTACATTAGAGAGTCAGTCTCTGAACTACTTGTCCATGTAGATAATAACCAATTTATCTCATGATCAAACTGTGGTATAGTTTGATAAGGCCTTCTGCATCTATACCTTAAAAAAAAGGAACCATCTTTTTTGTGTGTATCTAAACCTTCTACTCATTTGCATACCCACCCCTCAGATGTCTGGAACCAATTTGATAGTCCTCCAAATTGTATTCCTTTTTTTCTAAGTTGTTTTATTTTTTTTGGAATTCGATTTGATTCGATTTTTTATGCAGCAGGTTCTTGTTAGTTATCTATTTTATACATATTAGTGTACACCTGTCGATCCCATTTTCCCAATTCATCCTCCCCGCCCCCTGCTTTCCCCGCTTGGCGCCCACATAAGCAAATTGTATCCTTAAACTTTTCATTAACTGGTATAATAGCTGTAGGGAGAACACACCAAAACTGGTAATTCTACCAAAGCTTTATAACAGCCTTCCGGCAGACACCATAATAGGATACCAGCCACATGGAGCTCCACAATGAAAAGAAAGATCTATCTTCAGGAAACTGTCTGGAAGCTTAGCATCAAAGGAACTGCTAGGCTATAAACATCATCAGGAGTTAAGACTGTGTGCCCTGAGGGCCACATAGAATTATTTATATCAGGATTGAGACCCTTTCTTGCAAATCAGCAGATATCCTTAAACCTGTGTGAACTGACTGGGAGATTATAGTTTGTAGCAGCAAATACAATATTATTACATAGGGACTCTATCCAAAATGGGATCACCAGCCATTTTCAAACTTTTAAAAGTATCAGAACATTTCTATTAAAAATCAAAGTTTTTTTTTGTTGCTGTTGTTTTTAAATCAATTGGTAGCCTGTGATAGTGACACTATACTATAAGAAGTGAGTACTGGGGCTTCCCCGGTGGCGCAGTGGTTGAGAATCTACCTGCCAATGCAGGGGACGTGCGTTCAATCCCACATGAAGATCCCACATGCCGCGGAGCAACTAAGCCCATGTGCCACAACTGCTGAGTCCACGTGTCGCAACTACTGAGCTCGCATGCTGCAACTACTGAAGCCCGCGTGCCTAGAGCCCGTGCTACACAACAAGAGAAGCCACCGCAATGAGAAGCCCGCGCACTGCAACGAAGAGTAGCCCCCGCTCGCTGCAACTAGAGAAAGCCCACGCACATCAATGAAGACCCAACGCAGCCATAAATAAATAAATTTAAAGAAGTGAATACTTACGTATGGCTGATTCATTTTGCTGTGCAGTAGAAGCTAACAGAACATTGTAAAGTAACTATACTCCAATAAAAATTCATGAAAAAAAAATGAGTACTGCTGGGGTCTAGAAGGCTATAAGTTCCAAGGAGAGTTAAACCCTGCGATTGGTGGTAAGACTAGAAAACAGCAGTGAGTACAGTCACCACATAACAAGGAGCAGAAGAGTGTGATGGGGATAGTGCAGGGCCATGAAGGGCTTCCCAAGCTTTGCTTCATCTACAGGGACTAACATGTAAAATTTCTTTCACGTCCCTGTTTTATCATAGAAATCAGTGCAGTTTGGCCCTCTACACCATAACGTTTGTCTTAAGTAAATTTGTTTTATTCCTAAATCATAGAGTGAAATGTGTACACATAAAAGATGTGCTGAATTTATTGTGTGGCTTCAGAGAATCTCCTGGCACGTTGCTGAGGGTCAAACTCGCGTGCTGAGTGAGCCGGGTTAGTATGGGCGCTGGACAGTACACGGGCTCTGGAATGAGATAGAGCAGGGGTGGAGTTCCAGCTCTAACGTGTAGAAGCTGCATGACATCGGGCAGTTATTTAACCAGCCTGAGCTTCGGTTCCCTCAACTATGGAATGGTTTTAACAATGCCTGTCTCAGAATGGCTACGCATCCTCCCCTTCTTCTTAAGCAACAGAACCCTGAGTTTTGGCAAGACGTGGTGCCGAAACCCGGCAACTCACATTGGGACTTGAACCCAGGTTCTTTTTTTTTTTTTTAATAGATCTTTATTGGAGTGTAATTGCTTCGCAATACTGTGTTAATTTCTGTTGTACACCAAAGTGAATCAGCCATATGTGTACACATGTCCCCATATCTCCTCCCTCTTGCGTCTCCCTTCCACCCTCCCTATGCCACCCCTCTAGGTGGTCACAAGGCACCGAGCTGATCTCCCTGTGCTATGCGGCTGCTTCCCACTAGCTAGCTATTTTACATTCAGTAGTGTATATATGTTGATGCTACTCTCACTTCACCCCAGCTTCCCCCTCCCACCCCATGTCCTCCAGTCCATTCCCTATGTCTACATCAAAAAAACAAACAATCCAATTAAAAAATGGGTGGAAGACCTAAACAGACATTTCCCCAAGGAAGACATACAGATGGCCAAGAAGCACATGAAAAGATGCTCAACATCACTAATTATTAGAGAAATGCAAGTCAAAACTACAATGAGGTGTCACCTCAAGCCAGTCAGAATGGCCATTATCAAAAAGTCTAGAAAAAATAAATGCTGGAAAGGGTGTGGTGAAAAGGGAACCCTCCTGCACTGTTGGTGGGAATGTAAATTGATACAGCCACTATGGAGAACAGTATGGAGGTTCCTTAAAAAACTAAAAATAGACCCAGCAATCCCACTACTGGGCACATACCCTGAGAAAACCAAAATTCAAAAAGAGTCATGTACCACAATGTTCATTGCAGCACTATTTACAATAGCCAGGACATGGAAGCAACCTAAGTGTCCATCGACAGATGAACGAATAAAGAAGATGTGGAACCCAGGTTCTTTTAACTGAGATCACACACCTGGTCTCAGGACTTAATGAAACTCACTTTCTTGATGTCTCATTGCAGAAAGAATTCAGTGAGAGACAAAGTGATAGGTAAGAAGTGGATTTATTTAGAGAGAAACACACTTCACAGAGTGTGGGCCATCTCAGAAGGCAAGAGAGGCACCAGGATATGGGGTTGTCGGTTTTTATAGGGGTGGGTAATTGCATAGGCTAACGGGTGGGAGGAATATTCCAGCTATTTTGGGGACAGGGTGGGGATTTCCAGGAATTGGGCTACTGCCCACTTGTTGACCTTTTATGGTCGGCCTTGGAACTGTCATGGCGCCTGTGGGTATGTCATTTAGCGTGTTGATGTGCTACCATGAGCGTATACTGAGGCTCAAGGTCTAGTGGAAGTCTTATCCGCCATCTTGGGCCTAATTGATTCTAACCATTTATATCGTGTTCTAAGGCTATGTCATTCTTTTAAAGGTTGTGCCCTGCCCCCTTCCCTCCTGTTTCACTACCATTTGGGTTCCCAGCTGCATAGCATTTCTCAGTCTCCCCAGGAGGTAGATAGAGCCAAGTGACTAAGTTTTCCAATGGAGTATGAGCCAGAAGGATGTGTGCTGCTTCCAAGCCTTGTCCAAAAAGTATCCCATGTGCTTTCCTCCATGTTCCGTCTTCCCTCCTCTCAGGAGCTGAACTGGCCTTTACAGTGATGGCCAGAGTGACTTGGAAAGCAATGTACTAGTGATGGCGGAGACTCAGTTAGCCTGGATCCGTGAATGACTGTGACTCAGAGCCCTTGCCCACTTGCAGTTGGTGCTGAAAGCTCAGCCTCTGTGCACAGGTGCCGAATTGAATCTCAGAGACACAGTTTGGGGTGAAGTAGAAAAGAATAGCTTTATTGCTTTGCCAGGCAAAGGGGGAACACAAGAAGCTCATGCCCCTCAGTAACTGTTTGTGCCAACCTGCAAGGATTTGTTGAGCAGTTTTTTTTTTAATTAATTAATTAATTAATTAATTTTTTTATTTTTGGCTGTGTTGGGTCTTCGTTTCTGTGCGAGGGCTTTCTCTAGTTGCGGCGAGCGGGGGCCACTCTTCATCGCGGTGCACGGGCCTTTCACTGTCGCGGCCTCTCTCGTTGCGGGGCACAGGCTCCAGACACGCAGGCTCAGTAGTTGTGGCTCACGGGCCTAGTTGCTCTGCGGCATGTGGGATCTTCCCAGACCAGGGTTCGAACCCGTGTCCCCTGCATTGGCAGGCGGCCTCTCAACCACTGCGCCACCAGGGAAGCCCTGTTGAGCAGTTTTATAGCAATGGTTCAAGGGCAGGGTTGCCGATAAGGATTAGGGTATGTGCAGGGCCTGCACTCCTTTAATCTGGCCTGAGGTGGTTTCTTGAAGAGCTTCTCCGGTTCCTTTAATCTGGAATGAAGAATGCTAACATCTTCCACTTGTTGGGGATTTTAGTTCTGTAAGGAGCTCAAAGATATCGTTATGTATATCCCTCCACATGCTGCGGAGCAACTAAGCCTGTGCACCACAACTACTGAGCCTGCGCTCTAGAGCCCACGTGCCACAACTAGTGAGTCTGCATGCCACAACTACTGAAGCCTGCGTGCCTAGAGCACGTGCTCTGCAACAAGAGAAGCCACCGCAATGAGAAGCCCACGCACCGCAATGAAGAGTAGCCCCCGCTCGCTGCAACTAGAGAAAGCCCGCGCACAGGAACGAAGACCCAACGCAGCCAAAAATAAATGAATGAATGAATCAATGAATGAATGTCTCTTCAGCTGGCAACTCCCAGGACTCAGACAGTGGGTTTATAATTTGTTCCAACTACTAGGCTTTGTTTTTCTTCTTTCGCAGTAGAAATGCCTCTTATTAAATACCTGATTTCACGTAGAGTACAGTACTAACTTTGAGAGCCCAGCCCTATCACCACCTCCTGAAATGAGACACAGCCATTTCACTGAACTGACCTATTCTCAGGACTAACTTCTTCAAACAGGACATGGAGTCATGTATCAACCTAGCTTCTGGATGGTGAAACTTCCCTGGGAAGTTTCAAAGGCGGGACTGTCGTGGAACAGAATTTGCTGCCCCAAAATGTCTCTTTGGAATATTTTAAGCTGGTTGATTTCTAAGAAATAGCCGAGCCGGGAAAAACTCTGAAAATCAAGTAGGAGTTACCCTTTTGTAAGAAAGATTTATATTTGTAAGGGAAATCTCCAATTGTAAGGGCGGTTCCCTCACTATACCTGGGAGAGGAGGTTGACCAATTCTCTAGAAACTCTCATGAACGGAGAAGGCAATGACTTAAATCTGCATAACAACCTCACCCTTGTTTACTGTGCCTTTGCCTGTAACCCGTGTAACTGACTCTCCCCATCCTCAATGTCCTCTGTGGTCTTTTTTTTTTTTTTTTTTTTTGCGGTACACGGGCCTCTCCCGTTGCGGAGCACAGGCTCCGGACGCGCAGGCTCAGTGACCATGGCTCACGGGCCCAGCCGCTCCGCGGCATGTGGGATCGGCAGGCGGACTTTCAACCACTGCACCACCAGGGAAGCCCTCCTCTGTGGTCTTTACCGAGAATGGTATTTAAGGTGAGGGCTTCAGCCATCTTGGCGAGTGACTCAGTTTTCCTGGGTCTCTCCCATGTTATTAAAATTTTTGTTTGATTTTTCTGCTGTTAATGTGTGTCATTCCAAGTTAATTTTTAGACCAGCCAGAAAAACCTAAAAGCGTAAAGGAAAATTTCCTCCTCCCTGACAGAAGATAAGTGTTGTTTTAAAAGTAATATTGTTTTCTCTTTTTATCATAAGTAATACATGAATACAGTCTCACTTTAAGACATTAAATCATTCAAACAACGGAAGACCAGCCTCACTTTCAGCCCCTCCTGTAAGCACATAGGTTTGGGGGGTGGGTCCCCAGAGAAAGAGAACGAGGCATGACTTTCTTGACAGAAGAGAATCCATTTTTGCCCTAAGGCATTTTGTGATCTAAGCCCGGCCACGATGCTTGCCCTTGAAAAGGTCTCAGGAATCAGTGATCTCAAGGGAACAAAGGAATGAAGGAACAGAGAAAAGGCAGCCAAACACCAGTGCAGTGATAAAGCAGAGTCCTAGTTCCTCCTCGAGGGATTATACATAATAATAGATCTCTGAGTTCAGCAGGAACTAAGGTCCCCACCCAGGCAGAGGGTGGAAGGAGGAGGTTGATGACCCTCCTGACTTCAATCAACTCAACCTTGGACTCTGTTGACCTTTGCCCCATTTCTATGCTGCATTCTCCTCTGCTCAAGCTCATGAATATGCGTGGACCCTTAGCCTAAAACTTCCTCGGTTTGGGGCTTCAACGGGAGAGGCCACAACAGAGAGGCCCGCATACCGCAAAAAAAAAAAACTTCCTCAATTTTGCTGTCCAGGGTGATGCTGCTTTGGGGAAGATCCCCCGGTGTTCTCCTTATTTGCTGTAAATAATAATAAATGCTTCCTTCTCCCGATGTGAGGCTTGGTTTTCTATATTGGCTCGACACCCACCAAGAGGCACAACCAGTTTTCGGGTAACATTCCTTGCAGCTAACTCTTACTAATAGTTTCCTTGGAAGGAGCCTACCTAAGGGCCCTGGGAGGAACTTGAGCTGCATGGCCTGGGCTGGCCCAACAGAAGGGAGAGGAGGTGCCTGAGAGGGGACGAGCCCTAGGCTTCTAGCTATAAAAGGATTGCTTTCCTGCTTTGGGGGAACAGTCACGTTTATTACGATGGTTAGTTATAAACATTCTTTCCCCTAGAGTATGCAGTGTTTGAGAAACATAGGTGAATTCCTCCTAATACTCATTATTTCTAGACTGGGTTTAACCACAGCTCCCTGGGTACAGCTCAAAAGAAGTTTCAATTTCTCAGCATCTCTGCATTCCAGTTATATCCTGGATTCCCGAGGATACGCTCTAAGTGGAGATGTAGCAAACACCTGGTCTTTTCCGTAGCACCTGAAAGATGTGGGTACAAGCCATTATGTGTTCTGTTTTCAAATGGTAAATCATCCTAGTTTTTTTTTTTTTTGGATTCTGGGGGTGGGACAGAGATACCTTAACTGTGTAATTCTTAGCACATTGAGTATTGAGTATTTGCCTTTCTCTTTAGGAGTGAACCATAAATTCTTGGATTGCAAGATGCTGTTTTTCCCACAAGATGGTGTCTATTGGGGAGCTCAGTTTCATGGCCACTACCTCTTTAGAGGAATCTTGTCCATTCCATGAACGTTTATATCGAGCACCTCCATAATCCAGGCATAGATGTAGGTGCTGGGCATGTTACCCAAAACACTGGGTTTGCCTCTTTGTGGGTGTTGATTCAAAAGATACAACCAAGCCAAAGATTAGGAGAAGGAAAGGTTTATTATTTGTAGCAAATAAGGAGAACACCGTGGATCTCTCCCAAAGCAGTTTCCCCGAACAGCAAAACTGGAGAATTTTTAAGCTAAGGATACATGCATATACAGGAGGGGGCTTGAGCAGAGGAGAATTCAGCATAGAATTGGGGCAAAGGTCAACAGAGTACAAGCTTTAGTTGATTGAAGTCAGAAGGGTCAGAAAAGGTCACCATCCCTTAAGTTCTAGTTGATTGGGTGGTTGAGTGCTTGAGGGGGGTTTGAATTCTGCACAACAGCTCAAGAAAGTGCTTCAGGCTAATCTTTACAACTGAAACACGACTGGGAGTCTTTACAACTGATTTGGTGTCTTTGCTATCCTTACTTCTCTTGCCTGATAACAGTTTGTTCTTTTGTTCCCTTAAGATCATTATTAAAAGATCTTTGATTACTGAGACCTGTTCCAGGGCAAGCATCGCACCAGGCTTAGATCGCAAAATGACTTAGGCCACAAGTGGTTTCTCTTATGTCAAGAAAACCATACCTTGTGCTCTTTCTCCCAGGACCCCCTACCCTATCTACTTACAGGCATACAACAGCGAATGAGACAGACAAGGGTACCGTTATGGAACTTACATTCTAGCGGAGAGAGAAGACAGATAATAGGCCAGCAAAATAAATAGGGTAATTACACAGTGTGATCAGTGCTATGAAGGAAGTAAATAAAGCGATGTGATAGGGAGGAGAAATATCTGAACTGAGACTGAAGGATGAGAATGAGCACCCCACCGTGGGAAGGGCGGGGGCAGGGAACTGCCAGGGTAATTGCCTTGAGGTGGGAAAATTATTTCAGGTACAAAAGGAGCCAATGTGACAGGAGTCAGATCACAGCTGTCATATAAAGAGATTGGTTTTTTTGTTTTTGTTTTTGTTTTTTTTGCGGTACGCGGGCCTCTCACTGTTGTGGCCTCTCCCGTTGCGCAGCACAGGCTCCGGACGCGCAGGCTCAGCGGCCATGGCTCACGGGCCCAGCCGCTCCGCGGCAAGTGGGATCTTCCTGGACGGCATGTGGGATCTTCCCAGACCAGGGCACGAACCCGTGTCCCCCGCATTGGCAGGCGGATCCTCAACCGCTGCGCCACCAGGGAAGCCCAAGAGATTTGTTGTTGTTGTTTACTTAAAGAAAAATGCACAACATAAGAGTTGCGAGTTTTGGGAATTCCTTGGTGGTCCACTGGTTAGGACTCCGCACTTTGACTACTGAGGGCTCTGGTTGGGGAACTGAGACCCCACAAACCATGTGGCACGGCCAAAAATAAATTTTAAAAAGTTGTGAGTTTCCAATAAACAATCTAACCTTACACCTAAAGGAACTAGAGAAAGAAGAACAAACAAAACCCAAAGTTAGTAGAAGGAAAGAAATCATAAAGATCAGAGCAGAAATAAATGAAATAGAAACTAAGAAAACAATAGCAAAGATCAATAAAACTAAAAGCTGGTTTTTTGAGAAGATAAACAAAACTGATAAACCTTTAGCCAGACTCATCAAGAAAAAGAGAGAGAGGACTCAAATCAATAAAATTAGAAATGAAAAATGAGAAGTTACAACAGACACCACAGAAATACAAAGCATCCTAAGAGACTACTACAAGCAACTCTATGCTAATAAAATGGACAACCTGGAAGAAATGGACAAATTCTTAGAGAGGTATAACCTTCCAAGACTGAACCAGGAAGAAATAGAAAATATGAACAGACCAATCACAAGTAATGAAATTGAAACTGTGATTAAAAATCTTCCAGCAAACAAGAGTCCAGGACCAGATGGCTTCACAGGTGAATTCTATCAAACATTTAGAGAAGAGCTAACACCCATCCTTCTCAAACTCTTCCAAAAAATTGCAGAGGAAGGAACACTCCCAAACTCATTGTATGAGGCCACCATCACCCTGATACCAAAACCAGACAAAGATACTGTAAAGAAAGAAAATTACAGACCAATGTCACTGATGAATACAGATGCAAAAATCCTCAACAAAATACTAGCAAACAGAATCCAACAACACATTAAAGGGATCATATACCATGATCAACTGGGGTTTATCCCAGGGATGCAAGGATTCTTCAATATATGCAAACCAATCAATGTGATCCACCACATTAACAAATTGAAGAAGAAAAACCATATGATCATCTCAGTAGATGCAGAAAAAGCTTTCGACAAAATTCAACGCCCATTTATGATAAAAACTCTCCAGAAAGTGGGCATAGAGGGAACCTACCTCAACATAATAAAGGCCATATACGACAAACCCACAGCAAACATCATTCTCAATGGTGAAAAACTGAAAGCATTTCCTCTAAGATCAGGAACAGACAAGGATGTCCACTCTCACCACTATTATTCAACATAGTTTTGGAAGTCCTAGCCACGGCAATCAGAGAAGAAAAAGAAATAAAAGGAATACAAATTGGAAAAGAAGAAGCAAAACTGTCATTATTTGCAGATGACACGATACTATACATAGAGAATCCTAAAGATGCCACCAAAACTATTCGAGCTCATCAATGAATCTGGGAAAGCTGCAGGATACAAAATTAATGCACAGAAATCTCTTGCATTCCTATACACTAATGACAAAAGATCAGAAAGAGAAATTAAGGAAACAATCCCATTTACCATTGCAACAAAAAGAATAAAATACCTAGGAATAAACCTACCTAAGGAGGTAAAAGACCTGTACCGAGAAAACTATAAGACACTGATGAAAGATATCAAAGATGACACACACAGATGAAGAGATATACCATGTTCTTGAATTGGAAGAATCAATTTGTGAAAATGACTGTACTACTGAAAGCAATTTACAGATTCAGTGCAATCCCTATCAAATTACCAGTGGCATTTTTTTACAGAACTAGAACAAAAAAATCTTAAAATTTGTATGGAGACAAAATTTGTATGCCCCAACTAGAGAAAGCCTGCGTGCAGCAATGAAGACCGAATGCAGCCAAAAAAAAAAAAAAAAAATAATTAATTAATTAATTTAAAAAAATTGTTCCTAAGGTATATCTCTAACTATCTAAAGGGGCTGCTTGTCCAAAGTACAGGGTAACTCATCATGTTATCATCATGTTATCATGAATTTCCTCTTTGTGGGCTGTTGGTCAGTGACTGCAGTGGGTTAGGACTTAATCCTTGTAGAACTGGGTGGTGAGCAATTCTCTGTGTTTTTTTTTTAATTAATTTTTATTGGAGTATAGTTGCTTTACAATGTTGTGTTTCTACTGTAGCTCTGTGTTTACAATTTTATTCTAAGAACAATGGAAAGCTATTGGAGGGTAAGCAACAAAAACAACATCTGACTTATGTTCTTAAATATAAAATACATTTAAAAACATAAAATAAAAAAAATTTAAAAAAAAACATAAAATATAAAACATAAAATAGCTGCTGGGTGGAGAAGGAGGTTCTACTATCTCCCCATGACCTCCTTGCTGTAGACAGATGGGTCCCATCAAAACAGCAGGAGTGGGAAACTGTGCCCTTTCAATTCCACTCCTCATAACCATGGGCGTCTTTTCTTTCTGCGTCCCAGCACTATGGAAAAGCCCCGTGTATGTGTGAAGAGAGTTGAGGCACCCCAGGAGAACTTAGGTTTTGGGGCCTCAAAGGTGGGATGAGTTTTTCTCTGAGCTCCTTTCCCAGACTTTGAGGTTCCCTGGGCTAAAGGAAAGTCCTAGCTTCTTAGGTGATGACTCAATCATCCGGCCACAGGACTTGTGTCACCAAGTCATATAGTCTCCAATAGGAACTGAAGAAATGTTACTTCATGATAATGAAAGTGACAGCGAATAATGAAATAGCAAAATACTGGATGAAATTACCAAAAAAAAAAAAAAAAAGAAAAAAAATCAGCAAGTGGTAGGAAGATGCTCTCTAAGGCTTTTGAACTAGAAAAGTATAAAGGGAATTAAAAAACACAGTCATTCCAGAAAACTTGATAGATTATTTTATTTTCTCAAACATAGTTTGATACATAAATGAACTTAAAGTAACTTTCTTTTCTGAAGTAAATTTGCAGCGGTGTAAGCAAAGTCTTTAGGATGAGGATATGATTTATTCATGTTTCTCTAATATGCCCTTGACTGACTCTCTATCCAATTTATTCATGATATGACTTTCTATTTTATAAATCTCAAAATAAACAAGGATGGATTTAATCTTTTAAGGAACCCATGTTTTTTAGAGTATAGAAAACAGAAGTGGGATGTTAGCCATGTTTTCTTTATTTTTTTTTTTAGTCATGTAATCTTTATTCTCTCTTTTTTTTTTTTTCCTTTTAAGGAAAATAGATTGAGAGTCAGTCCTTTTGTTATAAACTGATGAAGTGGGGACTTCCCTGATGGCGCAGTGGTTAAGAATCCAACTTCCAATGCAGGGGACGAAGGTTCAGTCCCTGGTTGGGGAATTAAGACCCCACATGCCTCGCGGCAACTAAGCCCACGTGCCGCAACTACTGAGCCCGCACACCACAACTAGAGAGAAGCCCGTGTGCCACAAGAAAGGATCCCACATGCCACAATGAAGATCCCGCATGCTGCAACTAAGACCCGACGCAGCCAAATCAATCAATCAATCAAAATAAACTAATGAAGTAAAAATTCTTATATCTGTACGTATGTGTCTATATATATAGATACATACATCTATATCCATTATCCCAAATTAGAAAACATGAAACTATTTCCACTGCTTTTGCATTTGGGACAGGCATTGAAGTTAGATCTTATTTTCCAGGTACTTCACTTAAACCTCCAGAGTATCTAATAAAACCATTTATTTAAAACCTACATCTTCTGGGCAGCTCCTAAAGAAGAAATACAAATGACAAAACAAAATAAAACATATCAACTCCACCAGTAGTTAGAGAAAAGCAAACAATACCAACTACTACGAAAAAAAACCCCTGATACATACAAAAAACCTGATACATACAAAAAACATACAAAAAAACCCCGATACATACTGCCATACAAAGGCAGTACAAGAAAGAAAACGACAGACTATATCCCTCATGAATATTGATGAAAAATTCCTTCACAAAGTATTGGCAAATAGAATTCAGAAATATATACCAAGACTTATACACCATGACTAGGTGGAATTTATCCCAGAGATGCAAGGCTGGTTCAATATTTGAAAATCAATCAAATTATTTACCATGTTCAAAGGCTAAAGAAGAAGAATCACATGATCGTATTAACTGGTGCAGAAAAGAGCATTGCAAAATTTAACACCTGTTCATGATAAAAATTCTCAGAAAAATAGGAACAGAGGAAAACTTTCTCAACTTAATAAAGAGCATCTACAAAAAAACCTATAGACAATGTTATATTTAATGGTGAAAAACTATGAGTTTTTAGTTTGCTAGGACTGCCATAATAAAGTATCACAGACTGGGTAACTTAAACAAAAGTTTATTTTCTTCCAGTTCTGGAGGCTGGAAGTGCAAAATCATGGTGTCCGCAGGGCGATTTCTTCGGAGCCTCTCTCCTTGGCTTGCAGATGGCTGTCTTGTTCTGGTGTCTGCACATGGTCTTTTTTCTATAAATCTGTGTCCTAATCTCTTTTTATAAAGACGCCAGCCATATTGGATTAGGGCCCACCCTGATGACCTCACTTTAACTTATTAACCTCTTTAAAGACTTTATCTCCAAATATAGTCATATTCTGAGGTACTGGGGGTAGGATGTCAAGATATGAATTTTCAGCCCATAACACCCCCTAAGATTAGGTACAAGGCAAAGATAGCCACTTTCATCACTCTAATTCAATTATAATTCTAGAAGTTACAGCCAGGGCAGTAGGGCAAGAAAGGGAAATAAATGGAATACAGATTCAAAGGAAGAAATAAGAGTGTCCCTATTGGCAGATAATGTGATTTTCTAGTTAGGAAATCCCAAGAAGTCTACAAAAAAACTGCTAGACCTAATAAGTGAGTTTAGCAAGGTCACAGGATACAAGATAAAAATACAAAACTCAATTGTATTTCTGTATACCAGCGAGGAACATGTAGACACTGAAATTAAAAATACAGTACCCTTTACAGTTGCTCAAAAAAAGAGAAATACCTAATTGTATATCTAACAAAACACGTATAGGACTTGTATGCTGAAAACTACACAAAACTGATGAAAGAAATCAAAGCAGACCTAAATAAATGGAAAGGCATATTTTGTTCTTTTCAGCAACGAAGACCCAACACAGCCAATAAATAAATAAATAAATAAATAAATAAATGTTCCTTAAAAAAAAAGAAATAGTAGCTTAAAAATCACAAGGAGATATCATTACATGCCTGTCAGAGTTGCTAAAAAAAAAAAAATAGTGGCAACACTAAATGTTGGCAAGGATGGGGAGAAACTGGATCTCTTATACATTGTTGGTGGGAATTTAAAATGTTACAGCCTTTCTGGAAAACAGTTTCTTACCAAACTAAACATGCAACTACCATACAACCCAGCATTTGCACTTCTGGGCATTTATCCCAGAGAAATGAAGACATGTACAAAAACCTGTACATGAATGTTTACAGCAGCTGCTTTAGTAATAGTCAAAATCTGGAAACAACCCAGATGTCCTTTGACAGGTAAATGATTATGTACTCCATACCATGGAGTACTACTTAGCAATAAAAAGAGAGAGTTATTGATACAGCAACTGGATGAATCGCTAGATAATTAGATCCAAAAAGGTTACATACTGTATAATTCCATTTATATAACATTCTGTAATGACAATCTTATAGAAAAGGAGAATAGATGAATGGTTACCAAAGGAGGGAGGGAAGTAGATGTGGCTATAAAAAGCCACCAGGAGGGATCCTTGTGGCAGTGGAGCTGTTCTGGTGTTGCTGACTGACTGTATCGTTGTCAATATCCTGGTTGTGATGCTGTAGTATAGTTTTCCAAATTGTTATCACTGGGGGAAACTGGGTAAAGGCTACACAGGATCTCTCTATTATTTCTTTCCCTCTTCCTTCCTTCCTTCCTTCCTCCCTCCCTCCCTCCCTCCCTTCCTTCTTTAGTTTTTAGTATTTATGTATTAATTAATTTATTTGCCTGTGCCAGGTCTTAGTTGCCGCACGTGAAATCTTTACTTGAGGCATGTGAGATCTTTTAGTTGTGGCATGCAGGCTCTTAGTTGCGGCCTGCGGGATCTAGTTCCTTGACTAGGGATCGAACCCAGGCCCCCTGCATTGGGAGCTCGGAGTCTTCACCACTGGACCACCAGGGAGGTCCCTCTCTGTATTATTTCCTACAACTGCCTGTAAATTTACAATGCTCTCACAAAAAACGTTCAATTAAAAAGACGCAATCTGCTTGCGCAGTTCTCTGGCTCCGTTTCCTGGCCTTTGCCTTTAGCTGTTGGGAAGCCTTGTTCTTGTTCTTTTCCTGTGCCCCAGGAACTGTGTCAGTTCACTAGAAAGCGTTTCCAATGACGCCTCCAGATATGTCAAAGGGGCCTACTGTTTGTCAGTCCGTATGGGAAGCAGCACAAACATTTCCTCAGCCGATTTCCGTGATTTTCAGTGGTTAAAATTGGCAACAGGGACATGAGTGAATTACAACATGAATTCTCATGGGAGGAGCCTAGAGGAGAAATATCAGGGTTTGGAGCTCACTGTTATGATCCCTAAAGCTTGGGAGGAAGGGAGTGGGGAAGAGTTTATAAAACAACTCTACGGGGACCAGCAGCATTTTACAGCCTTGCTGTGACTTTCCCATCTTCTCCCGTTCCCTGCCTCCACTGGAGGCTACATCTGAGTTTAGATGGTTGCCCCCCAAAATTCATCTTTTCAGTTTGCTCTTGGATTGCTTCTTTGTAGACCCTGTCTTTTGTTTTTCTTTTCCTATCAGTCTTTGCATTTTTAAAGTTAAGGATTGTGTGTATATGTATATCTATCTCTATCTCATCAGGTTTTTTATCAGTTTAATTAAACACATAATTTTTTTCTTATTAGTTATCCATTTTATACATATTAGTGTATACATGTCAATCCCAATCTCCCAATTCATCCCCCCGCCCTACTTCCCCCCCTTGGTGTCCATACGTTTGTGCTCTACATCTGTGTCTCTATTTCTGCCCTGCAAACCAGTTCATCTGTACCATTTTCCTAGGTTCCATATATATGTGTTAATATACAATATTTGTTTTTCTCTTTCTGACTTACTTCACTCTTTATGACAGACTCTAGGTCCATCCACATCTCTACAAATGACCTAATTTTGTTCCTTTTTATGGCCGAGTAGTATTCCATTGTATATATGTACCACATCTTCTTTATCCATTCATCTGTCGATGGGCATTTAGGTTGCTTCCATGACCTGGCTATTGTAAAGAGTGCTGCAATGAACATTGTGGCACATGTCTCTTTTTGAATTATGGTTTTCTCAGGGTATATGCCCAGTAGTGGGATTGCTGGGTCGTATGGTAGTTCTATTTTTAGTTTTTTGGGGAACCTCCATACTGTTCTCCATAGTGGCTGTACCAATCTACATTCCCACCAGCAGTGCAAGAGGGTTCCCTTTTCTCCACACCCTCTCCAGCATTTGTTGTTTGTAGATTTTCTGATGATGCCCATTCTGACTGGTGTGAGGTGATACCTCATTGTAGTTTTGATTTGCATTTCTCTAATAATTAGTCATGTTGAGCAGCTTTTCATGTGCCTCTTGGCCATCTGTATGTCTTCTTTGGTGGAATGTCTGTTTAGGTCTTCTGCCCATTTTTTGATTGGGTTGTTTGTTTTTTTAAAAATTATCTCATCAGTTTTCATAAGCAAAAGGGGAAAAGGAACTCACGTTTATTGAGTGCCAGGATGTTGTACTAAGCATTTTACATTTGTTATCTAATTCTCTCGGCGAGGTAGGTAACATTTCCCCCATTTTCTGGTTGAGGAAATTAAAGCTTGGACAGGTTACATGACTCCTTCAAAGGTCAGACAACCGGTGAATGTCAGAGGCAGCATAACAACACAGGTCTACCTGGCTCCAGTGCCCTATCTATCTATCTATCTATCTATCCATCCAACCATCCATCTATCCCAGACAGTAAAAATCTACATGTTATATATGCTGAACTGTCACTTTCACATGAATGGCATGTTAATCCTAAATTGATATATTAACTATATCCTCTAGGGTGGCAAAAAAGCAGGTTTCTAGCTCAGGTGAATGTTAATGAAGTGCCTTAGAGTCCGAAGTGGTCTCTGATGAGGAAGAGTTTCTACGGCCGAATGAAGTTCCTCTGCTGATCTGCTCATGTCACTTACACCGATATGCTGTCGAGCGTTCTAGCACCGGAATAAGCTCAAGTTCAACCTTTCTTGTTTACAGATAAGGAAACTAAGTCCTAGAGTGGTTACTTTGCTTAACATTGCACAGTGCAAGAGTCAGGATTAGAACCCAGATCAAGTGTCTCCAATCCGGTGCTCTTCCTAGGTTAGCACGTTGCCACAGGAAGAATACTGGGTTTACTTTCCATGCTCCTACCTCTTTTAATGGGAAAAAGCCTAGCCTAGTGTTTAAGATCACATCCTCTGAAATTATCTGGCTCCACCTCCAGGATGTGTGACATGAAACAGACTATCAACTCCTCAAGACCCGTTTCCTCCTCTGTAAACTGGGATAAAAATAGTATCGGGACTTCCCTGGCAGTCCAGTGGTTAAGACTCCACGATTCCACTGCAGGGAGCACGGGTTCGATCCCTGGTCGGGGAACTAAAATCCCGCCTGCTGTGCGGTGGCGTGGCTAAAAAAACAAAAACAAAAATAAAAACAAAAAAAACCCTAATAGTACCAACCTCCTTGGAGTGTGAGAAGAAATTACTGCCCATAAGTGCTTAGAACAGAGCCTGTACACAGTAAACACCTGATAAACTTTAACTAGTATTTAAACAAGGGGTTTGAGAGGATGCCATGAAGAGATGCCAGGTGTTTATTGAGATGATGACTTTCTAAGGTGTTGGAGCCAGGTGTCTATCTGTGTCATGCTGCCTCTGTCACGTGCTGGCTGTCTGACGTTTGGAGAAGTTACCTAACCTGACCAAGCTTTAATTTCCTCATCTAGAAAATGGGGGAAATAGTACCTGCTTTGCCAAGAGAATTAAATAGCAAATGTAAAATGCTTGGCACGATGTACTGGCACTGTGTTGGGTCTTCGTTGCTGCGCGCTGGCTTTCTCTAGTTGCGGCGAGCAGGGCTGCTTACTCTTCGTTGCGGTGCGTGGGCTTCTCATTGTGGTGGCTTCTCGTTGCGGCGCACGGGCTCTAGGCGCGTGGACTTCAGCAGTTGTGGTGTGTGGGCTCAGTAGTTGTGGCTCGCGGGCTCTAGAGCGCAGGCTCAGTAGTCGTGGTGCACGGGCTTAGTTGCTCCGTGGCCTGTGGGGTCTTCCTGGACCAGGGCTCGAACCCATGTCCCCTGCATTGGCAGGCAGATTCTTAACCACTGCGCCATCAGGGTAGCCCTCCCCTTTTGTTTATTGAAACAGCTATGTAGCTTTTGGTCCGAAATTCTGTCTTCTGGCTGCCAAGTGGTTGCACGGTTCAGTCACCAGGAATGTGGCCATAATTTAATCTGGAACAAAAGTAGCCCTGAAACTCACTTGTTTAACCTAGAGTTAGACAAATGTAGGGGAACAGGTTTTATATCAACTGTGCTTTTAGGACATAGGTGATATCCATCTCATAATTCATGTCTTGTTTATTGTTTTAAGGCTTCGAGAGAACCAGCTGCAGCCTCCTGGAAAGCGTCAGGCTGTAGAGAAAAGGTCAGAGCTTCGGGCTAAGAAAACCTTCGGCAGGAGGACTAGGGTGCTGTGTGTTAGTCAGACATAGACCTTGAAGGGCTGCTGTGACAATGAATTATGTGCTTCCTACACAATACTGTATATGATGTGGGGAAGTAATAACGGCTAATATTTATTGAGCATTTATTATGTGCTGCACTTTGTTGCAAGTAACTCATGTAATTGTTACAACCACCCTGTGAGGTGGGTGCAGTCGCCACCCCTTTGTGGATTAAAAACTCAGACACCGGGCTTCCCTGGTGGCCACCGCCATGAGAAGCCTTGCACCGCAACGAAGAGTAGCCCCTGCTCGCTGCAACTAGAGAAAGCCCGCGTGCAGCAACGAAGACCCAACACAGCCATAAATAAATAAATAAAATAAAAAACTCAGGCACCCATAATTTATGTTACCCACCCAAAGATTACACGGCTACTTGTGGTGTGGAGTCTGGATTTAAACCGAGGCAAGTGGTTCCGAAGCCCAAGCAATTAGCTGCGAAGCTTTATTGCCACCTTGGCACATAATAGATAGTAAATTAATACTAGTTTCCCGTCTTTTCACCTAAGATAGGCTTGTTGAATTGGAAGCCATTTTCAAAGTAGGGGAAAATAGGACTTCCCTGGCGGTCCAGGGGTTGAGACTCCACGCTTCCACTGCAGGGGACGCAGGTTCCATCCCTGATCGGGGAACTAAGATCCCACATGCCATGTGGTGTGGCCAAAAAAGGAAAAAAAAAAAAGGAAAAAACCAAGTAGAGGAAAATAGTGTCCCCCTGTTGCAGGAAGCGGGACCCCTTCCAGGGCCCGAGAGTGGGCTCTTGTCTAACACTCGGAAATGAATTATCCACGGAGACACACATACTGACAAAGCAAGAGACATTTTTGGGAAGGGGCGCCCGGGTGGAGAGCCGGAGGGTGAGGGAACCCAGGAGGACTGCTCTGCCACGTGGCTCGCAGTCTCGGGCTTCATGGTGATGGGATTAGTTTCCGGGTTGTCTCTGGCCAATCACTCTGACTCAGGGTCCTTCCTGGTGGTGCGCGCATCACTCAGCAAAGAGGGATTCCAGCGAGGGGGATTCTGGGAGGTTGGTAGGACGTATGGACTGGTATCTCCTCTCTCCTTTTGACCTTTCCCGACTTCTTCCGGGTGGTGCTAGCTTATTCGTTCCACGTTCTTTACCAGGACCTCCTGTTGTACGAGAACTCATGCGAGTGGTTACTGTGGTGCTTGGCCAGGGCGGGCGGTTTCGGTCAGAAGGAATAAATCCAGGAAATAGCTGATTAATAATGAGTGTAATTTCTTGGATTTCATGATGCAATATTAACTCTAGGAGCACAGCTGGATTTTTAACTAGTACTTAATGAAAGATGTATTTTTATGGAAAAATTTAAAACCAAACCCACTGGAGAAGGAATGATTGTAAAAATCAGAACAGATTAAAAGTCACAGGAGGGACTTCCCTGGTGGTCTGGTGGTTAAGACGCCACGTTCCCAATGCAGGGGGCCCGGGTTCGATCCCTGGTTGGGGAGCTAGATCCCACATGCCGCAACTAAAGATCCCACACGCCGCAACTAAAAGATCCCGTGTGCCACAACTAAGACCCCGCGTGGCCAAAAATAAATACATAAATAAATAATAAAAAAAAAAGTCACAGGCAAGGGAACGAATACGGTTTGAGCATCTGCTATGTCCCAAGCACGGCACTGGGTGATTTACCAACCTGGTTTTGTTTAATTTTCATAACATTCCTGAGAGCTAGAGATTATCCCAGTGTCTGATGAGGGAGCCGTGGTTCACAGAGGCTCAGAAGCTTGCCCAAGGTCACAGATGTGGCAAGTGTCGGAGCCAAGCGTCACATAACTCCCACCGGAGTCCTCAGCTGACGGCTTCCCCCTACCCCTGCCTCTGCTCCCAAAGTCACGTGGCCATATTCCTCATGACTCCGTGACTGCCAAGATTCACAAGTCACGAAGTGTCTTTGGCTGGAATTGTCAGTGCCCGTGCGGGGGTCCTTCGCGGAAACCCTCGGCCGCGGTACGGCGGTTGAACGAGTGCGCATGTGTGTTGAACGGAGCTTCACCCTGGCGGCTCTGAGCCAGGATAAAGCCTCCTCTGGCTGCTCCTGTCCGCCCACAGCACTGATGTCCTGCTGCTCTCTCTGAATTTAGCAGGGATCCAAGCTTTCGACTTAGTTCTGTTCGACTTAAATGCACACAGGCCTGTGGTCCCTGGAGGGCCCATGTGGCAGCCATATTGGGGTTTATTTATATGAACCACCAAGGAGGCTCTGACAAATGCTTTGCAAGACAGGAGTCAAAGCACACGGAGCTTTTTCTTCCGTTTCAGAGGGGAGGGGTGATTCTCTTTTTTTTCGCCAACCCCGAAGGACTCCAGTCTTGAGTCCTAAGGGAGCAGGGCCTGGGAGGAAAACTGGAGAGAATGGTTTGCTTAAAGTCTCTGTGATGGGGACCCGTGTATCACGCACAATAACACAAAGGCCATTTTGAGGCCCATCCGTAGAGGCCCCGGCAGCACATTGCTGAAAGTCTAAGGACAGTTGAGGTGTCCAAGGAGAGCTGAGAGGTCTCACGTGTGACCACACGGGGCTCACATCCCGGAGGGTGAGGGGGTGGGGAGTGGCCTCGAATTGAGTTTGAAGAACCCACACCGGGAAGTGGGGTAGATCTAGAGAAATAGTTTTGAGACTATCACACTGATGCTCCTTCTGCGTTGGTATGATGGAGAAAAGATGGGTTAGGGTGTGTTTTAGAATGCCTCTTCCCTCTAGAGGTGTCATGTATGACCTCTGCATTTAACGGAGGAACCAGTCTCACAGATGTTAATTAAGCAATCGCAGAGATCTGTAACTTCAGACCGTGACGAGTCCCATGAAGGGGAAATACAGGGCACCCCGCTGGTATATAAAGGGGAATCTGATCTGGCCTGGGGGGGAGAGAATCGTAAGGAAAGGCTTCCTTGGGGATGCGACGTTTGCCTTGGCAGTGGTGGGACGGGCAGTGCAAAGATCCTGAGAACGAGTCAAATAAATTACAAACTGTGGGAGGGGGAGGAGGAGACGCACAGGATGTTTCTTCTCTGATTTGCATTTTAAAATGCAGAGCTGCGGGCTTCCCTGGTGGCGCAGCGGTTGAGAGTCCGCCTGCCGATGCAGGGGACGCGGGTTCGTGCCCTGGTCCGGGAAGAACCCACGTGCCGTGGAGCGGCTGGGCCCGTGAGCCATGGCCCGTGAGCCACTGCTACTGAGCCTGCGCGTCCGGAGTGGCCACAACAGTGAGAGGCCCGCGTACCGCCAAAAAAAAAAAAAAGGCATTTGTGAAAGCAGGAGTTAGTGCTGGAAGGGTCTGTCTTGCACAGTTGGTCGGCTTTGACTTTCAGGGCATATGGACTGGGGGCATCCAATACCCTGGACTCTATTTATGCCTCAGTCACCCACAAGTTGCCTGAGTTCAAGCAGGTTTCATAACCTCCATTTTTCTACATGTGGAGGAGGGCAGAGAGAGGAGTGGAATCTGCCTGGCGATCTCTACAATTCCTTCTGGTGCTTAAAAAAAAATCTAATAGTAGCTTTTCAAGAGCCATCTGCTATTGCACTTTTAGAGAAAGGACTTGTTCCATTGACTTCATAATTCCTCATAAATGTCCAACCTTTCCCTTTGACTCTCAGAACAGGCCTTAGGAGAATAGAGTTGATTTTGCCATCACGTAAGATTTCATTATTTCATTGAACGCATGTTGTCATTCATTACTTACTGCCTGGTCTAGGTGCTGAGTTTCAAAGGAAGAATAGGTTGTGTCAGCACCCCCACCAGCTAACCCCAGTCCACTGTCAGCTCAGAGGACACATATTATCAGGTAATTGCAGCATAAAGTGATAAGTCCATTGCTAGAGATATAGAGAAGGTATTAAAGGAGATTAGAGGAAGGCCACCTAGTACACGTGGAAGAGTAATGTAGTTGATCATACCTGGAGATAAAAACTAGGTGTGTGCAACATTTAATAAATGGACGTGGCTGAACAAACAAATGAATTGTGTTGCTGTGATTCTAACTTCAGATGGTTCGATGGCTGATTCCAAGACCCCTTTATTGCTCTTTCATGTCATAAAAGAAAAAAAAGTTAGTAACGGTTGCAATTGTTATGATAATAAAGAACCAGCAGATGCTTTGCACATTCACATGGGTATTTACCTGCACTTTATTTTTTTCCTCAACTTTT
Source organism: Stenella coeruleoalba (assembly GCF_951394435.1). Lineage (NCBI taxonomy): Eukaryota > Metazoa > Chordata > Mammalia > Artiodactyla > Delphinidae > Stenella > Stenella coeruleoalba. Next base: position 4,966,884 of record NC_137149.1, read on the forward strand.
CATTAGGTGATTGTTTCTACCATTAATCTTTCTTCCCAGAGACGAGAAAGACCGCCTTTGGCCATTTTCATCGTATTGTGTTAAATCTTAGGAAAAAAATGAGTTCAGTGTATATAGCACAAGAGACAGGTTAGGAGGCTAACAGCTGGGGTAGAGAAATTCAATAACAGTTTTCTCCCTGAGGATGGGAGCAAGGGGGTGTTATGAGCCTGTGAAATGGTGCACTCATGGCTAAGCTGTGGAGAGAGCAGGGTTGAAAGAGTGGACTTTTCCCCTCTCCCTTTAATTTGCGCTGAACACTTGCTCTGCTAAAAAATGGGAATGGGAGCCCTAAGTGCAAAGCATCAACTTCAGAAGAAAAAAATGTTACTTTTATGCTGTCCGTTAAAACATTTACCTGCTCCATATGCCCCAGTACTTATCAGAGAAAGAGGAATTTGCCCAATGAAAATGGAGAGCTCGTTTCTGAAAAATTGTTTTCCATAAATCTTGCAAATTACCGAGCTCAAATATTCCAGGTTGTAGCCAGAGCGACCCCCAGGGAGTGATTATCAGGGAAGTAACCATGAACAGCAAAAAGGTCTTGCACAGATCTGACTAGTGACACCAGGATGTGACCTTTTTGTGCAGGAGGCATTCTCCTGCATTGCCAGGAGCTCTGTAATTAACGGGGCACCAGAGGTTGCCTTCTTCTCTACGAGCTGCTAATTATTCCTCCCAGAGACACACATGAGGCACCACATCCAGGGTGTCATGTTCTGACTACTGCCCCCCGAGGGGAATCTGATGAGTGTATGAGGGGCTAAGTTGACTAAATCCCAATACTCCCCTCCTGTGGTCCTTTCTTTTCTCCCAAAGTGGTCCCACTTGAGGAAAACTATGGTGATTAAGCAATACTTACAGTTTCTACTTTCCTTTTTGGGGGAAGATTCATGATTTCATTAGCAATATCATGAGTATCAAATATACGGAATGGTTTGGAACTCACAGATTGTTTTGCTTCCTTTTTACTCGTATGTCTGGGGTGGTTAGTATGATGTGAGAACACTACCACCCGTCGTCAGGGTAGGTGAAAACCTACCTGCAGGGCTGCTGTGCGCGGTTGTACATGTTGTGCCCTGCACAAGGATGCCAGCTGAAGGGGTGAGTGGGGGCCTGAAATCCAGTGGTTCCAGAACCTGAATTCTTCTTTTTTTTTAAAAAAAATATTTATTTATTTACTTGCCTGTGCCGGCTCTTAGTTATGGCGTGCGGGATCTTTAGTTGTGGCATGTGGGATCTAGTTCCCTGACCAGGGATCAAACCCGGGCCCCCTGCATTGGGAGCGTGGAGTCTTTACCGATGGACCGCCAGGGAGGTCCTCAGAGTCTGAATTCTTAACTACACACCATACTGACTTTATAAACTAACAGTGTACTGGGCTTTCATGTCCTGGCAACCAGCTTTATCATTTAGCAGCTAGCAGTCATTGAAGACCTGGGAGAATATGACGGTTGAAGCAAAATATTTCAAACCAAAAATTAAGTTTGATACTAGGATATTGTCTGTGATCAGTATTTGCTGGAGAAAGAATCATTTTCCCTGGTACACCATACCATGTTTTACTTCTCCCATTCAATATGAAGGTCTAATGGTAAACGGATAGAATTGTTTATTCACAATCTCAGCATTATAGTTAACTTTTTGTTAAAAAAAGGATTTGACTACTAGTTGGCAAAGTATGAAGCTTCAGTGCAATTAGCAGCTATGTTTGGCAGTCAAGAGATATTGGGGACTTCCCTGGTGGCTCAGTGGTTAAGAATCCGCCTGCCAATACAGGGGACATGGGTTTGATCCCTGGTGTGGGAAGATCTAACATGCCACGGAGCAACTAAGCCCATGAGCCACAACTACTGAGCCTACGTGCCACAACTACTGAAGCCTGTGCGCCTATAGCCCATGCTCCGTAACAAGAGAAGCCACCACAGTAAGAAGCTGCTCACCGCAATGAAGAATAGTCCCCTCTCGACACAACTAGAGAAAGCCCCTGCCCAGCAACGAAGAACCAATGCAGCCAAAAATAAATAAAATTAAATCTTAAAAAAAAATTCACATTTAAAAAAAAAAAAGAATCTGCCTTCCAATGAAGGGGACATGGGGTTTGATCCCTGGGTCAGGGGACTAGATCCCACATGCATGCTGCAACTAAGGAGCCCGCGAGCTGCAACTAAGACCCAGCGCAACCAAAATAAATAAATTAAAAAAAAAAAAAAAAGAGATGTTGACATATCTTCCAGGGAGCCCATGGAGGTTTGGTTCACCTGGATAAAGGTTGCACGGTAACTGATGGTTTAACACCCGTGTATGCAATTCTGCTGAATCAGTCTTCTCGGGCCAATGCTGTGTCCTTGGCAACTGTGCACCAGAAGCACTGTGGCCTTTAGAAGCAGAACCTTAGCCTCAGCCCTTTCCAGCTGAGGGAACTTCAGCATATGACTGACTTAGCTTCTGAGCCTCAACTTATTTGTCAAATGCCTTCTTCCCACCGTTGTTGGAATTAAATACAATATGTAAAGCGTCCAGCACAGAACCTGGAGCAATGTCATAGGTTGTCAGTAAATGTTAGTCTTCCCCTCCCCCCTTTAAACAATCTTTAATGATTTCTGTATTAGTTTCCTAGGACCGCCGTAACAAAGTACCACGAATCAGGTAGACGACAGAAATTTATCCTCACTGTTCTAGAGGGCAGAAGTCTAAGATCAGGGTGTTGGCAGGGCCATGCTTCCTCTGAAGCCTCTAGAGGAGAATCCTTCCTGCCTCTTGTAGCTTCTGGGAACCTCCGATGTTCCTTGGCTTGTGGCAGAATAATGCCATGTCATCACAGTTTTCCCTCTGTGTCTGTCTTGACGCAACGTTCTCTCTGTGTCCAAATTACCCTCTTCTCTGAGGACACCAGTCATATTGGATTAAGGCCCATCCTAATGACCTCATTGTAACTTGACTGCATCGGCAAGTTAAATTTAAATTTAACATTAGCATCAGCAAAGGCCCTGTTTCCAAATAGGGTCACATTCCCAGGTTAGGTGTCCGTATCTTTTTGAAGAACACAATTCAACCCATAACGATTTCCCATCGTCTGCAGGAAAATACTAATCAATAGTTGTCTAGTGACTTTAGAGTTTCTAGAAGGCTTTTATTATCTCTGCCCAGGGAGATAGGACTTAAGATTTTTTGTAAAGGGAGAAACTCCCATTAAAACTAGGTGCTGGTTTTGTTACAGGAAGTAAAGATGTCAATATAGGTTTGATGCAAAATTCTCTGGTTTTGCTAAAAATCACCAGAAGATACCATTTTTTTTTTCTGTTTAAGATTTCACCACAATCATGTTTCCATGTTGCAGCACAGTTTTTGTAACTTTTCACACTTGATTTAGTTGACGTACCACCATTTATTTCCGGGTTGTTGGCTATCTCTAAGACTAACCAAGAATATCTTGACTCAATCTAGAATTCAACTGATATCTTTTAGCTATACGTATAGCTATACAATACTACCAGACCAGTCTTCCTAAATTAGTGCTGTGTTCTTGGCGATTGTGTGTTGGAAACAAAGTATGTTCTAGGGTCAGACAGACCGGAAGTCACGTCTCAGTTCTAGGTCTTGCTGGCTGTCTGAACTTGGCATATTAAAAAAAAAAAAGCGGTAGGACAATGTATAAAATAAGTATATATTTATATTCATATGAAAAACTGTGTACCTGCTCAGAGAAAAATCTAGAAGGACTCATACAAATATTATTAAGCAGGGTAAGTCCTGAGAAGTGGGAATGAAAATGAATGAGGAGGTGATGAGATGTTCACATTTTACTACGTGTACATTTGTATGAAAAATTATTTTTTCAACAAGCATGTCCTTTTCCTAGTTTTTAAAGAACCAGGTCAGGGACTTCGCTGGTGGTCCAGTGGCTAAGACTCCGTGCTCCCAATGCAGGGGGCCCCGGTTCAATCCCTGGTCAGGGAGCTAGATCCCACGTACCGCAACAAAGATCCCACGTGCGGCAACGAAGATCTCGTGTGCCACAACTAAGACCTGGCACAGCCAAATAAATAAATACATAAACAGGAAAAAGAACCAATTCAAAACCCAAAAGCACCTATCTTAAAAGCAGGTAATGAGAATTCCCTGGTGGTCCAGTGGTTAGGACTCTGCACTTCCACTGCAGGGGGATTGGGTTCGATCCCTGGTTGGGGAAATAAGATCCCACAAGCCATGCGGCACAGCCAAAAAAAAAAAAAAAAAAAATAGAAAACAGAAATCTTTTTTCTTCTTCTTACTGTTGCTTCTAATTGTAATTTCTTTGTAACCCACTAATAGTTCCTTCAGGTGTCTGAGTCTCTTTAATTGTCTTCCTTTTTAGAGAAAGAAAATAACAGAAAAAAATGTAAGAAATAAATACATCCTTTTATTAGAATTGCCGAAGAAGTATTTGGAAGTTTTGCCTTCGTTGTTGCTGATGTTGCTTTAAAATAGGCTTTATTTTTCTGCTGAAACCTGATTTTGCATTGTAAGCAAATATCCTTACTTTTCTAGACAAAATTATCCCCCATCTAAAAAGTTCTGGAAGAAATATATTCATTAAAAATTTCAAAATGATTGCAAGTCTCCTTGATATAATAGTAGTAATGATCCCTCAGTTATTTTTTTCTACAATTCTCTTCAGCAAATTCTGTTTTCTCAAATAATGCATAGCTCAGCATCACATCTTTGTTACTGTTAATATTTGCTTTTGAAAAAGCAGTGTATACTGGTTTTAAAAGATGAGGATTCTTCCACTTCTCTTGCCATTCTAACAAATACTTATTAAAAAACTAGGTGATGCCGCTAGGACATGAAATTATTTTAAAAAATGTAATTTCTTTATTTCATTTTCTTCAATATCATTCTAATGTTATTATTCAATTAATTTCCAGTAGGCTTATGGAAAAGTCTTTGCAAGAGATCATTCCTTTTTGATTTATATTTATTGAAAGGCTAAAAAAGTTTTCACAAATGATTGGGTCTGAGAAAATTATATTTGATTCATAACGTATGTATTAATATGAATTATTAAGATATGTTTTCAGCAAATATAGGAAGTTTCATCATCAGTTACTGACAGGTCCAGACAGATCAGTTGATGTTATTTGAATACTTGACAGAAAAGAAAACCTGATGCTATTCCGATGAGTAAAACAAGAACTCAGATCACGTTGAGAGGTCATTGAGGATATTTCGAAATCATTCACACGTCACTAGTAAAGAGTACAAAGATGGTTTAAATGACCTTATGTACATACGTGGTAGTACCTTGATTTGCGTAATGCTTCTCGTGTAACCTTCTGCCAGTTCTCATTATTCTTTAACCCTATCATCATCATCAACTTTATTTAAAAAGACTTTATTAGTCACCTAAGTATGCATGATAATCTGCACAGTTGGTACCCAGAGAAGTGCATATACAGCAATGCACATCGTGGCTATTGGTAAAGCATTTGACATTGTGTCTTCCGTGCATTAGGTAGCATAAACGTGGCTACTCTTTGAGTTTACAGATAAAAGGTGAGATCCTATCGATTCTGTGTTACTTCAGCGGATTGAAGGCTGACTGACTGGTTCTTAGGCCTTCTGAATCCCTTGCGAGAACAAAAGCCCAGAACCTGGCCCAGGGGAGCCGCTCAAGAAATGCTGCGTTACAAGGTGACCTTCCGGTAAATGCAGATGAAAGCAGCAGGGAGACAAAAGTGTCAAAGGGATAAACTTAACGTTGGGGCCACCCGCTACGACAGCCAGTTGAGTACTTGTTTTTTAGCAAGAAACAAAATAAAAACATATTCTTCTGTGTAACTAACATGGCTTTGGATTTTGAAAAAGCAGAATAATTAGATTTTCATTTGAAAATCCTTTAAAATACTGTGGGATAGAAGTACCATTTCTTTTTGTATCATGAAGCTGAGACATTGAAAAATAGAATTCCCAGGAAGATAATGAAATTTCAACATTAGGAAATCCAGTCATGCAGTTCACATATTAATCAACTGAAGGAGAATAATTGAATGATGACATCATTAGATGCTGAAAAGACACTTGATAGAATTCAATATGCATTCCTTATTTTAAAAGAAACTATTAATAATAAGCTTTGATAGAGGCAGAAATCACTGCAAATATCATAATAATGAGATATTAGGAGACGCTTATTAAAGATAGGAACAGGATAGGAATTCCACCATCATCTTATTTTGGATTTTGCTCTCCAACTACACTCAGAAGCCTATTCCAAATGAATTGAAAATCCAACGATAAAAAAAAAAAATTTCCATAAAAATACGAGCAGAGTATAGGAGGTTTTCTTTTGATTTGTTTTATTTTTAATAATCTTGGGGCTGAACATGGCCTTCCAAATCAGTCTCAAACCTCAAAAGACATAAGTAAAAAATTGACAGATCTGTCCTCAGAAATATCTTTTTAAACTTCTATTTAGTAAATGATGATGCATCAGTGAAGCTAAATGTCAAGCAGCAGAGAGAGAGGAAGTGTTTTCACAGAACTATAGGAGAGCCATAATATATAAAGAGCTCCTTCGAATCACAAGAGAAAGTAAACGAAAAGAAAAATGGGCAAACGTAAGGAAATTTATAGATAAAGAAATATAAATGGGCAAGAAACATATGAAAAGTTATTCAACCTCCCAAAAAAAGAGTCTGGGAAATACAAATAAAAACAACAATAATATGTTATTTTCATTTCCCCAATGCCCCCCCAAATAAATGAAAATATATACTCTCACGTTCAATTGGTGGGAGTGTTCATGTTATAAGCTTCTGTGGAGAGCAATTTGGCAACATCTATCAAAACAGTAATTCTCTGGGACTTCCCTGGCAGTCCAGTGGTTAACACTCTGCGCTCCCAATACAGGGGGCCCAGGTTCGATCCCCGGTCAGGGAAATACATCCCACATGCCGCAACTGAGAGTTTGCACGCCTCAACTAAAGATCCCGCGTGCTGCAACTAAGACCTGGCACAGCCAAAGTAAGTACATATTTTTAAAAATTAAAAAAAACCCAGTAATGCTCATACACTCTGATTCAGCACTATATGCACAGTGCACGTAAATATTTATTGCAGCCTTGTTTGCATTAATGAAAACCTAAACAGTCAAATTGGGGAATAGTCGAATACTTTATGGTACACTGATAACTCTACATCTGTGAAAGAGAGTGAGGCAGCTCTAGCTGTTCTGACACGGAAGAAGTTTCTGACTCAACATTAAGCAAGTTCCAGAACGATATGTTTACTACAACCCAATACGTGTAAACAAATGAAACTCACAACACCTGTGTGTGTAAATAGACACACATGCATAGAAGAAAGTCTGGAAGAACATACTGCAAACAGTTTCCCGTCCCCACCTGAGGAAGTGTGATGTGGCGAGTCCCACCCCTGTGGGGTTTAAGGAGAGATGAATAGAGATTTTGACTTTTTACTCTCTATACCTTTGTAATGTTAGAATTCTTTTTTTAACAGCAAATGCGTATTTGTAGTGTAAAACATTAATTGCTAGAAGAGGGAAATGTTGTTTCTATAGTGTAGAGATTGTTGCTGTTGTTTTCTTAAGCAGACGTTAGGATGCAACCGAGGTACATGAAATTATTTAGGACTTTTTAATCCCTCAGGCTGAAAAAAATATTGTTTCCATCATAGGCAGGGGAGTTGTTTTCTCATTGATCACATATTTATTTTCCTTAAACGTCAATTAACAAAATTTGCTACTCACTTGCAAAAGCTGCCTTCAACCCTGGCTGCTGAAAAGGAAATTTGAGTATAAGCAGAACTCAATTAAATGCCACGTTTCTCTTATCGGAAAGTAAGTATTAGAAATAAAACTTTTTAAGGCCTTGCTAGGGGTTGAAGTCTGTTGTTGAGTATGATGGGCTATTGTGAACTTTCCAACACCAGAGGTTGAATCTCTCTTGCCTTCCATTTTTTCTCCTCCTTCCCTCCCTCCCTCCCTTTCTTCCTCTTTTCAGTATTTCTGGCCTTGGGCAGGCCAGGAAAGAAGGGCAGGGAAATTGAAGTAATGCAATGACGTGGATATGGACCCGTCAGAGGCTGGTCTCACAATGTACTGGCTATCCTTGGATTTCTAAGTACCCTTAGGTGCACGGTACCAACCTCAATTAAGTCAGCCAGCCAGGAGGTAAACAGAAGAATCTGGGACTAGGTCAGAGAGAAAGCGCCTGGCTAAGGACCTGGCTAAGAGCCCACTGGGGGTGTCCAGCTGGTCAAAGGCTAAGCTTCAGAGAATGGGGTGTGAAGCAGAGCTGGCATATGGCAACAGGCTCAAAATGACACCTCAAATCAGGGGAGTTGCAGAAACCCCATGCTTACAGATTCCCCAGAAAGATTCTTTCCTGAGAACATTTCACAAGAGACATTTTGAATTATTTCTCCAGAAGGCCTTTTGGCTTGTCCGAATTAGAGAGTTCTGAAACACGAAAGGAGGACATCTGTCTCTTCCCGAAGGACAGAACACTTTCCTGATCATTAGCAAGCCAGTTTATACAATACTTTTGTACAAGAGTGAAATCCTTACTTTCTTAAGGCAGGTGGTTCAGTTTCCAATGTCGAGTTTCTTGTTCTTTCTTATGTTTCTTTGTAGGTTACAAGTTCCCAATAACAGGGAGACAGGCCATCATCTTGTGTTCCTTGGACAGTTTTGTTCTATAGCACTAGAACATTCATCTCTTTCCTAACTCAAGCTTTATAACACTGCTGTCTCAGTGTGTCTGCTCCCCGGGCACCCTATTTCCCATCCATATAGGATTCCAGGAGTCAGTTTATTATTCTTAGCAGAAACTATTTATAATCCCACAGGGCTGGCAGAGATGTTGAAATATTGTTAGAACATTATTGAGGTATAAATCTTCCTCCCTCCATTGTCAAGTCTTCAGTACAGGTCAATCATTTGCTACCACTCAACTGCACATTGATGGCCTTTGGTATCGATCGTAGGTCAATTAGCTGGTTTTGGCCACCCTAGCATTTTTAGTACTGTACGTGATGTTGGTTACTATTACATCAGCTCCTAGGGGAGGAGGTGTTCTGGAATCTGAAACCACAAGGTGTTTCAAAACTCTCTCTTATCTCACCTGTGACTGCATTAAAAAAAAAAATTGTTTTTTTATTTCAAATGATGTCACTGTGACCTAGGGGGTCCAATGTATTTCTTTTTTCTTTCACTTTTGACTGTCATTTATTTCTCAGGTGTTCTTGTTTAAACTACTAAGAAACCCTCAAACCTCTTGATATTTCTTTTTTAAAAATTAATTAATTAATTAATTAATTTTTGGCTGTGTTGGGTCTTTGTTGCTGCACACGGGCTTTCTCTAGTTGCGGTGAGCAGGGGCTACTCTTCGTTGCGGTGCACGGGCTTCTCATTGTGGTGGCTTCTCTTGTTGCGGAGCACGGGCTCTAGGCGCGCGGGCTTCAGTAGTTGTGGCACGCGGGCTCAGTAGTTGTGGCTCGTGGGCTCTAGAGCACAGGCTCCGTAGTTGTGGCGCACGGGCTTAGTTGCTCTGCAGCATGTGGGATCTCCCCAGACCAGGGCTCGAACCCATGTACCCTGCATTGGCAGGTGGATTCTTAACCACCGTGCCACCAGGAAAGCCCCTCTTGGTATTTCTAATTGTACACACATTTCTAAAGCATTGGGCTCCCACCTTTGCTCCAACTGTTATCAGTTTTGAGATCCTGAGATTCCTCCTTAAGGAATCCTTGTCTCAGTAAACAAGGAAGAGAGTTCTAGAAGATGAGCCTTGATTGGGCTGAAATCTCCTGTTTCCATAGAAGATGCTTCTGATGTACCCAAACTTTGGAGAGAGAGAGAGAGAGAGACAGAGAGAGATTGACATTTGGTTTCCTTTCCCATGAAAGTGTAAGAGGCACAAGGGCTGCCCAGATGTGGGCTGCTGTGACGTGCTCTGTGATCAGATCTGCTTTCTGGATCAGAGCAGAAGGCTCTGACACATCACCTACTTCCTTCTTGGCTTCGAAAAAAATCACAAGTAGGGCTGAGTTAAGTTAGAACGACTCTAGTTGGTGAGAATTCAGTTATACTGGGTGAGACAGAAGCCAGCTTCAAAAACAAACAAATAAGCAGTAAGATTCATCAGAGAGCACACATAGGTCAGAAACAGAGAGTCTAGTTACTGTACGATCCAGCAATTCCACTCCTAGGAAGATGCCCATGAGAGGTGAAAACCTATAACCGCACCAAAACTTGTACGTAGATGTTCATGGCAGCGTTATTGATAATAGAGCCCCAAAGAGGAAATGACCCAGATATCTGTCAGCTGAGGACTGGATAAGCAAAATGCGGTCATCCACGCAATGAATATTATTCAGCAATAAAAAGGAATGAAGTACTGACGCATGCTACTGTGTGGATGAACCTTGAACACGTTACGGTAAGCGGAAGAAGCCAGACAAAATGTCACTCTTGTCTGATTCCATTTATATGAAATGTTCAGAACAGGCAAATCCAGAGAGAGAAATCAGATGAGTGAAAAAGCAGAGGGTTAGGGGCGAATGGGGAATGACTGCTCGTGGGTTTGAGGTTTCTTTTACAAAAATGTTCTCAAATTAAATTATGGTGATGTTTCTACGACCATGTGACTGTACTCAAAAACACTTAATTCCATGCTTCAAATGGGTAAATCGTATGGTCTGTGAATTGTATCTCGACACAGTCGTTTCTGTTTTGAAGGAAGAAACAGCCCGTTTGGAAGGAATCAGTGAAAGACAGCTTTGGCATTCAGATCTGTGTGGCAATCGGGAAGCCACATGTGAACCGCATTTCCTTCCTGGCAATGTGTCCTGCCTACCGCCCCAGACTGATCTTCCTCAAGTCCCGTGTTTCTTGCGTCAGAACAGTTACTCAGAACTCTCAGCGATTCCCCGCTGCCAGAAGGATTCTCGGTCTCAAACCCACCTTTCCAGCCCTGAGTCCTGCATGAATCCTTTGTTCCCAGTTGCCAGGTTTCCTCGTCTTCTGCCAAACCCTCCCCCACATTGCTGTTTGCTCACATAATTCTGCCAGCTTGGAATATGATTTTCCTAGCCTTCACGTTTTCTTTCCTTCGAAGATAAACTAGTGCAAATCCCACCATCTTCACTGAGCACCCAGATCACCTCAAGATTCCTCTCTCTGACTCCCATTTCTTCATCGTCTGCCTCACTTACTTTTCACAAGACAGTGCGTGTGCAAAGATGAAAGTGTCACATTTTCTTGTATGTATATTCCTCTCCCCTTTCCTGCTACTCACGTGCATGTATTTTGGGGGTGGGGGATGAATGGAACTGGGTTTTGAAGGATCCCTGATCCCCTTCCCAACTCCCCACACAATCAAATGGTAACTTTCAATACATTGAAGAGCTAAGGATGACAAGAAATGAAACAGCCTTTTAAAAATATTGTTTTCCTATCACTTTGCTGTACACTTGAAACTAACACAACATTGTAAATTAACTATACTTCAATTAAAAAAATATTGTTTTCCTATTGTTAAAATAAATACATTTAAGAATAGAGCATTTGAAAATAAAGAAAATAAAAATTGCCCTTAATTCGCCTGTCCAAAGGTAGCAGGAAAATGAGCATTTTCTTGTATATCATTGTATACACATACATACACATGTGTAGCAATTTTAAAACTCAGGCGAGTAGAAATGTAATTTTTTAACGATTGAATCTGACCTGCTCCGTCAGCTCTCACTTCTGCTGATGGAGGAAAAATATTGTCTTTTGGTTAAACATTCACTCAAATTTAGGGATCTCCTCGTGCTTTTCTCTTGCCCTTGGCCCATCCTTCCAGATTCCGCCCATGGCTGGATTGGTGAAAGGATGGTCTCTACAAAACACAGACTCCAGGGACTTCCCTGGTCCAGTGGTTAAGACTCTGTGCTTCCAATGCAGGGGGCGCGGGTTGATCCCTGGTTGGTGAACTGAGATCCCGCATGCACGCTGAGTGGCCGAACAGAACAAAAGCACAGACTCTGTCACATGCTCCCTCCCCACCTCTCTCAGTGTAAGACCTTCCGTGGCTCCCATCGCCCACCAAAGTCCTAAAGACCTTCATAGCCTGGTCCCAATCTCCCTTGAATCTCACCTCTTCACTGCTTTTACTAATGCATTCTGCCCTCTAGACACCAGAGTATTTACTTTTTCTTGAGTGTAACGAATGCTTTCAAGCCTTTGGTTCAGTCTACTTCCTCTACACGGAGCACCCTTTGCAACTTTCATCACCAAGCGAATATCCTTTGCAATACCCGGTTTAAATGTTGCCTTCTCTGCTTTTTTTTTTTTTCTTTTCATTTTTTTGCGGTACGCGGGCCTCTCACTGCTGTAGCATCTCCCGTTGCCGGAGCACAGGCTCCGGACGTGCAGGCTCAGCGGCCATGGCTCACGGGCCCAGCCACTCTGCGGCATGTGGGATCCTCCCAGACCGGGGCACGAACCCGTGTCCCCTGCATCGGCAGGCGGACTCTCAACCACTGCGCCACCAGGGAAGCCCTCTTTGCTTAATTTTGCTTGATTCATTCATGCTGAACTAATCCTCCCTTAATGTACTCTCTTAGCACCTTGTACATATACCTCTATTACTGCATTTATTACACTGTATCAGAATTTGCCAGTCTGTTCTCTCCTCTGGAATGGGAACTTCTTCAGTCTTTATTTTTTTTAAATAAATTTATTTATTTTTATTTTATTTATTTTATTTTTAGCTGCCTCGGGTCTTCGTTGCTGCGTGTGGGCTTTCTCTAGTTGTGGCGAGCGGGGGCTACTCTTTGTTGCAGTGCATGGACGTCTCATTGCGGTGGCTTCTCTTGTTGCGGAGCACGGGCTCTAGGCGTGTGGGCTTCAGTAGTTGTGGCTCACGGGCTGTAGGGCGCAGGCTCAGTAGTTGTGGCTCACGGGCTCTAGAGCGCAGGCTCAGTAGTTGTGGCGTAGGGGCTTCGTTGCTTTGCAGCGTGTGCGATCTTCCCGGGCCAGGGATTGAACCCGTGTCCCCTGCATTGGCAGGTGGATTCCTAAACACTGCGCCATCAGGGAAGCCCCTTCAGTCTTACTTTTATTCATTTTTTTTTTCTTTTTGCCTTCCAAAGTGGAGTGTTACCCCAGAACATCGAAGGTGCTAAATAATATTTGAAAATAAAATGAAATAATATATCTCAATACATTTTTATTAGCTGATTAAAGAGTATCAGAATAGGTAAGAGATACAGGAAATAGTATGGGATGTCCGGGCAGAAATGCAGGCTATGTTGCTTGTTAGGGGGCTATTCACAAGCTGGCAATGAAAAGGTAACTGTCCTTTTAAGATTTCTCATTGATCTCGGACAGCGAAAAGTCACCAAATCTTGACAAGGGACCACTACTGCACACTCTAGAGAACGAACTAATTCTAAAGCAAGAGCATGGCATTCCAAATGGTTACACGCATCTATCTTAAAATAAAAAATTTACCAGTGTCCATTGACAGATGAATAAACAAAACGTGGTATATACATTCAGTGAAGTATTACTCAGCCTTAATTTGGAAATTCCTGTCACGTGCTACAATATGAGGAACCTTGGGGACACTGTGCTGAGTGCAATGAGGCTCTTACAAAAAAGACAAACACTGTATGATTCCACTTAGATGAGTTACCTAGAGACGTCAGACTCACAGAGACAGAAAGCAGAATGGTGGTTGCCAGGGGCTGGAGGCGGGGCAGAGGAAAATGGGAGCCTTTGTTTAAGAGTTTACAGAGTTTCAGCTCTGCAGGGTGAAAAAGTTCTGGAGATGGGTGTTGGAGATGACTGCATAACAGTGTGAATGTACCTACACTAAAAATTGGTTTAAATGGTACATTTTATGTTATGTATTTTTTACCATAATTAAACATTTAAAAAGATTAAAAAGGGAATTCTCTGGCAGTCCAGTGGTGAGGACTTGGTGCCTTTACTGCTGGGGCCTGGGTTCAATCCCTGGTCAGAGAACTGAGATCCTGCAAGCCGTGTGGCTGTAACAACAACAGCAAAAAGATTAAGAAATGTAAGAGCATAAGATCCATTGTTTTCTCTGCTGTAGGGGAGAATCTAGATTTTGTGGAGCCTAAAGCTGACAGAATTTAGGAACCCCTTTATAGAAAAAAAATTACAAATAGAAAATAAGGTGGAAAAGCAACTATTGATTTAGAATGAGAACGGGAAGGGATTGTGAAAGTGAGGGTTCCTGAAGCTTAAACTTCCTTAGCTTCTATGAGAATCTGCTTCTGCTTATTCTCTATTTTTTCTGACGTTCCTGTGTGCTTTGCACATAATGACAGCTGGGGCTGTGCTGGGGAAGGTTTTACTGGATGTCGTAGTACAATGTGGATTGTAGGATCCACCAGCTTTCCTGTGCTTATTTATTGACTTTTTTTGTGATACGCGGGCCTCTCACTGCTGTGGCCTCTCCCGTTGCGGAGCACAGGCTCCGGACGCGCAGGCTCAGCGGCCATGGCTCACGGGCCCAGCCGCTCCGCAGCACGTGGGATCCTCCCGGACCGCGGCACGAACCCGTGTCTCCTGAATCGGCAGACGGACTCTCAACCACTGCGCCACCAGGGAAGCCCTCCTGTGCTTATTAATGGCTAAATATGGATTAGATTTAAGTCAATATAATAATCAGCTTCCTCTTTTTTTTATCTTGTCTACAATATAGGTTTATTAATTTTAATTCTAATAGTATACAAGAGGATTAGTGTCTCGGACACATAAGAATATAATGCTGTGAAAACAGACATTGAGCTTTCTGTCCAGTGTAGACCCACTTTATCTCTGTATCCCAGTGCACTGTCTAAGACTTTAGTAAATATAGCTGGGCTACTCTGAGTGTGTAAAGTTAATGCTTTTATACGTGTGTCTTTGAGTGTTTTGTTTTCCTAGCAAGGTTGGTGGTTTTTTTGTTTGTTTGTCTGTGGCCTTGCCACGCAGCTTGTGGGGATCTTAGTTCCCCAACTGGGGATTGAACCCGGGCCCTGGCAGTGAAAGCGCGGAGTCCGCTGGACCGCCAGGGAATCCCCATGGTTGGTGTGTTTAAATTGGTTGATTGTCATCCTTTTGGCTCTAAGGTGGTACAATCAACACAAATGTAAAAACCGAGAATTTTTCTTTGGTCTTTTAGTTTTTCAGTTAATGCCTTTTTCGGAGCAAAAGCAGTGCCGGGTGGGGTGTGGAGTAATTAACAGGCTCCCTCTGGAAGCCAGGGACCTGTCCTGCGCATCTTTGGGGGCCGCAGCTACCCCGCCCAGCGCTGCCCACCCTCCTCTCCTGGAGTCCCCCGGTGGCCCGGTGACGGTCTGCAGAGATCAGCAACCTGGGAGTCAACTGCTTCCAAGTCTGCCGGATTCACTTTCTGTTGCAAAGAGTTCCCTGGAAAATGACAAAGTCAAAAATGCAGAAGGGGAATTCCTCCGGGGGAGTTTCTGCGGAAGAAAACGCATCCCTTTGCCCTTACAAAGTCTGAACTGTGGAACCCTCCCCATCGTCTGACTCATGTTGAATTGTAACAGCAGAGCAGAACTCGATGGCTGTTCTTCAGAAACGTTGTTCGTGGGTTACACTTATTTTTAGGTTCTGTTTAAACCACAAGCCGTAAGTAATGAGAAATAATTAGTTTGAAATAATAAGAAAGGTCATGATGTAAGTTTTATATTTAACTCAAGGAACGTGGCAAGAAATGAAGCTAAATAAAAAAGACTTAGTAGACCCTGGAATGTGGAATATCGGGGTTCTGGGCTTGGCCGAAAATATCCAGCCAATGATTATTAAGTCATCAGGGGTAAAGCACTACCTCAAAAATCGATTTCCTAAATTATCCTTGGTCTCCGCTACTCTGGGTTGTAGATGAATAAATCCCTCAACTAACGAATGACAGGGCTAGAGGTCTGGGCTCTTGAAAAGAAATTACTGTTTTATCTAATTATAGAAGCAATGTATATACATTAGAAGAACATTTATATCTACAGAAAAGAATGGAAAAAAAAATCCAAAGAAAAATGTCCTGTAATTTTATTTCTCAGAAAAAAATCTCTATAGACTTTTAGGTTAATGTTTAAGTATATTTTCCCTCAGTGTTTAATATAGAAAATAATTTGTATCTAAAAATGTGCAATTTGGAGATCTAGAGAATATGCCGAATAGTCGACTCTGCATTTAACAATTTAACGTTCAGAGCCGTGAACATTTTAGCAATCCGTGACATGTAGAAACACAATTTTGCTGACAGGTTGGTGGGTAGGAATGAGTCAACTGGCTTGTGACTCACATAGTGGCTATTGGGTCCCTGCATCTCAGTTTGGCTCTGTTGTTCTCTGCATGCGAAGAGCAACTGTCTGCCTGTTGATCTGTGGTCAACACTGTTTAGTGCCTCCCAATACACATTCTCCCCTTCTTCATCGGTTAGATGTATTGTCATCCAACTAAAAGAAGACAGTCCTAATTTCCTGTGTGAATATGTGACTCAGCTTTGGCCCGTGAGATGTGAACAGAAGTGTACACAACTCCTGAGAAGCATTGCTTTTCCATTTCTCCTGGGTGGAATATGATCGCTAGGGCTGGCACTCAGCAGCCACCTTGTACCTCGAGGATGAGCACCTCAATTTAGAGAAAGCTGATGGTGAGCTAGAAAGTATGCTGGTCCCTGCCAATTTCGTGGAGCCACCATACTGGTCTTGGGCTGCCTACCCCCGAATTTCTTTTCTATGAAAGAGCAATACGTTTCTGTCTTAAGCCAATGTAAAAACACGTTTTTTTTTTGTTTTGTATTCAGCTAAACTTAATCCTAATGGATACAGGCCTGTATACTATCATTTACCTAATGTGCAGAGTTGTTGACTCACCTGTGGAAATACTAGGATGAAGTGATCTCACTATGGAGGATGGAGCCGGGAGGCATTCTGGTCTTGGTTTAATGCCTATTCATGTCTATTCCTGCCTTGTACTGTCTCCTGAGACCCAGGGCCTGTGAGCAGAGCTCATAAAAAGTGGGCCTTGCTCTGTGTTTCTGTGCTGGGTTGGGGTTGGGGTGGGCTAAGGAGTCCCTCCGGCCTCATGGGGAAGGCCAGGACTGGCCAGGGAGGAGTAGCAGGTAAGAACAACCAAAGGTGAAGCCATCTTCCACAGAGGGGGTATTAGGCAATTGTTGTTTAAGAATGTCCAGGGACACCCAGGATTCCCCGAGACCCTTTCAGGGAGTCATAAGGGCAAAATTATTTTCACAGTACTACTAATATGTTCATACCTTTTCTAAAAACTTTGAGAACTGCTGTTCTAGATTTCCCTTAAAGAGAGCTTGTCTCGACCTCCCATCAGCACCTAAGAGTAACCCCTGGAGATAGGCACTGAATCAATGAGTTATGATGGTGCTACCTTAAAGATTCTTCTGGGCTCTGTAATCTTCAGGGAAGATGGACGCAAGGACCTGAGGGCACAGGAAAGAATGCCAAGTGCAGAGAGGAGGGTTATGTCCCCGCCAACTTCATATGTTGTGTTCGACCCTCAGTACCTCAAAGTGTGACCTTTGGGAGATCAGTGAAATTATTTAGGTTTTGGTTTGGCAATATATTTTTTTAATACATTGAGGTATAATCGACATATTATATTAGTTTCAGGTATACAACGTAATGATTTGATATTTGTATGTATTGTGACGTGATCACCACAGTAAGTCTAATAACATGTCACCACACATAGTTAGAAAAATTTTTTTTCTTGTAATCAGAACCCTTTTATTTTTTGCGGTACGTGGGCCTCTCACTGTTGTGGCCTCTCCCGTTGCGGAGCACAGGCTCCGGACGCGCAGGCTCAGCGGCCACGGCTCACGGGCCCAGCCGCTCCGCGACATGTGGGATCTTCCCGGACTGGGGCACGAACCTGCGTCCCCCGCATCGGCAGGCGGACTCTCAACCACTGCGCCACCAGGGAAGCCCCAGAAGCCTTTTTTTAAAAAAAATTATTTAATTTTTTTATTTGGTTGTGCCGGGTCTTAGTTGTGGCAGGTGGACTCCTTAGTTGCGGCTTGTGTGCTCTTTAGCTGTGGCATGCGAACTCTTAGTTGAGGCATGTATGTGAGATCTAGTTTCCTGACCAGGGATCGAGCCTGGGCCCCCTGCATTGGGAGTGCGGAGTCTTAACCACTGTGCCACCAGGGAAGTCCCTCAGAACTCTTTTTTAAAAACATTTTTTTTTTTTTTGCGGTATGTGGGCCTCTCACTGTTGTGGCCTCTCCTGTTGAGGAGCACAGGCTCCGGATGCGCAGGCTCAGCGGCCATGGCTCACGGACCCAGCCGCTCCATGGCATGTGGGATCTTCCCGGACCGGGGCACGAACCCGTGTCCCCTGCATCGGCAGGCGGACTCTCAACTACTGTGCCACCAGTGTTTTGGGAAGCCCTAAAAACATTTTTATTTTGTATTGGAGTAGAGTTCATTAACAATGTTATGTTAGTTTCACATGTACAGCAGAGTGATCCCATTATACATACACATGTATTTATTCTTTTTCAAAATCTTTTCCCATTTAGGTTGTTGTGATCAGAACTCATAAGATTGACTCTCTTAGCAAGTTTCAGTAGGTACTGTTAACTGTAGTCACCATGCTGTACCTTACAGCCCCATGACATTTGATAACTGGAAGGTATATATTTTGTACCTTTTGACCCCCTTCACCCATGTCACTCACCTGGGAAATAGGTGATTTAGGAGATGACAGAGATGATTAAGAGGAGGTCATTAGGGTGGGCGCAAACCCAATGTGACTGGTGTCCTTGTAAAAAGAAGACATTTGGACCCAGACATGTATGGAGGAAAGACAATGTACAGACACAGGAAGAAGGTGGCCGTTGACAAACCAGGGAGAGAGGCCCCGAGAAGAAACCATCCCTGCTGACACCTTGATCTTGGACGTCTGGCCTCCCGTCTGTGGTATTTTTATGGCAGCCCTAGCAAACCAATTCCGTGGGTTTTTCTAACACCCTGCAGAGGGCTGCAGAGAAGAGGAATGAAACAGGTCTGCTCATCCCAGAAGCTCTGTCCGCTGTCAATGGCTCCTTTACTTTAAGGTGTGACTCCTGATTTGAAAAATTTAAGTTGTCAGTTCCCCAGAGTTTGAAAAAAGTTTTGAAAAGTTAAATGGACAGAACTTAAAGGAGTTATTTTATGTGAGAGTTAATAGGGCCCTAAGAGGAACTCTCCACCTCTCTTATTTTACAGATGAGGTAATGGTACCAGATGTAGCTGCCCCCCAGCCCGGGCTGGGCAGGAGTAACTGACTAGAGCATTGCTTCCTAATGAGGAAGCAGAATAGAAGCCCTGCTCTTGAGTGCCTCACATCAATCTGGATGTTTCTAAGTCCTTCAGGGCCCCAAGGAGGGGTTTGGAGTGTGTCTGGGGTAGGAGCGGAGCAAGAATCCTGGATGTACTTTTTCTCTCCATCCCTTCTCTCCGCACAGTTCCTCCAGAGTGGAAGAAGCAAACAGTTCTCTTATGTCTCATCGTTTCCAGAAAGACAGTGGGCCCCAGGGCTGAATCAGGGTGATGAACACTCCTCTCTTGCCTGGGATTCAGGGGTTCTCTGCTAAAACCTTAACAGTCCTGGGCAAACTGGCATGAGGTGGGCAGCCTAGGCTTAGCTCTCTCAAGCCCCCGGGCTTTCATTCCACGCACATTGAGAGGAACCCGGTGATGTGTTGAATTGAACTTGGGTTTGTGTTTTCTAAAGACAATGAAGAAATCTCTTTGGCTTGGTAGGTCTCGGGGAGGGGAATTCCCATCTCCCTAAGGGGCATTTGGAAAAGATTGGGAGCATTTTATTTATTTATTTATGGCTGCATTGGGTCTTTGTTGCTGCGCGTGGGCTTTCCCTAGTTGCGGCGAGCCGGGGCTACTCTTCGCTTTAGTGCGTGGGCTTCTCATTGTGGTGGCTTCTCTAGTTGTGGAGCACGGGCTGTAGGCGCGGGCTTCAGTAGTTGTGGCACGCGGGCTCAGTAGTTGTGGCGCACAGGCTTAGTTGCTCCGTGGCATGTGGGATCTTCCTGGACCAGGACTCAAATCCGTGTCCCCTTCATGGACAGGCAGATTCTTAACCACTGAGCCACCAGGGAAGTCCCAGGAGCATTTTTTAATTGCAACCTTACCTGAAGTGTGCCACTGGCATTTAGCGAGGTGGGGAAATGCCCGTGACAGTCCCCACAATGAATCATTGTCCCACTTAAAACGCAAGTGGTGACCCATTGATAGCTCGCACAGGATTGCCTAGACTTGTTTTTCAAGCTCAGAGTCTTGCTAAAGAGGCCAAATCCCTCTTTTCTCTTGCTCTGGGGCCTTAAGTCTCAGTGAAGTTTCGTGGGGTTGGGAAGCTTCTAGAGCATATAATTTAAAGAAGAACAGTGAGAGGCCTGCGTATCGCCAAAAAAAAAGAAAGCTAAAGAAGGAAGTTACATGTAGAGGTATACTATTAGCAAAATATTACCTCCTCACAAAACAAAGGACTCAAAGTCTCTGTGATCAGTGGCTCTGGAGCATGAACAAGATATCTCCCAGAAGATACGAGTATGGGGCAGGAACAGTGGAAAATACTAAAAAGTAAGATATAGGATGAAGCAGAATGAATCTCTCAGCCAGTGAGGTCAAGGGTCATAACCAACTCCTCCATGAGAAGGGACTGGGGATTGAGTCTAGAAACTTCCCTGTAACCCTTACAGATCGTTGTGTAACTATGTACCCAGTTTTCATTATAGTGCAAATCCATTTGTCATCCTCATAAAATTCCAACTTAAAGAAAACATTCAGGTATTGTAACATAAAACTGCTTGGACAGGGTGAGTTAGCATCAAGTTTTTTTTTTTTTTTTTTTTTTATGATACGCGGGCCTCTCACTGCTGTGGCCTCTCCCATTGCGGAGCACAGGCAGTTTACACAGAGGCTCTTCTTGGCTTGTAACATAATTATTATAATACTTACTTGATAACCTTTTTGGAACATGTTTATCCACGAACTCTCTAATATTTACTCAACACCTGCTGCAACCCCCTTCTATCCTGTCTTCCTTTACCACAGAGGCAGGAGAGCTAAAAATATTTCCCAGACTCGCTTGTAACTGGGGTTTTAGGTTCCACCAAGCACAACCACATGGCTGGTTTTCCTGGGGCAGCTGGGTTATGTCTATTGTCAGGGCATAATTATTAAAAGTGCCCCCTGGGACTTCCCTGGTGGTCCAGTGGTTAAGACCCCGTGCTTCCACTGCAAGGGGCGCAGGTTCAATCCCTGGTCAGGGAACTAAGATCCCACATGCCACGCAGCACGACCAAAAAATTAAAAATAAATAAATAGAGTGCCCCCTTCCCTCTCATGGTCCTCACTGGGACTTGAGGACTTGAGGTGGGTGGCTTTGATTGGCTGCTTTGGCAAGTCCCTGGGCAGAAGCATTAAATTTCCAGGGCAAATGTGGCAGTTTCTGATGTGTTACATGTGTTGAGTGCCAGGCAGTGGTGGCAGTGCTATGTCTGCTGTGTCAGCCCTGTGGAGTGGTTGGACATTTTCCCAGGATGCTTTGTTTCTGCTTGCGTAGCACCTAAACCCATTTCCCTGGTCTTTCTGGGAAGTCTGTCAGGTTCCTACTATATTTTATCTATTTCATCAATTCCAAGGTGCACATGTTCCCACTTTTTTTGTCTTCAAAATTGGGATGCTTCTTACAATCAATGACATAGTTTAATTCCTAGTGTTATATCTTTCTTAGTGGTTTATATAATGATAGCGTGCCTTACAAATGGTGACATCGTAGCTTTGATGAAAACAAACACCATATCATGGGTTTTGGTCTGCTTGGGCTGCCATAACGAGATACCATAGGCTGGGTGGCCTAAATAACAGTAGTTTATTTCTCACAGTTCTGGATTCTGGAAATCCAGTCTCTTTTTACAAAGGACACTAATCCTATGGGATCAGGACCCCACCCTTAGGACCTCACTTACCCTTAATTACTTCCTTAGAAGCCCTTTCTCCTAATACAGCCATGCTGGTGGGTTAGGGCTTCAACACATGGATTTTGAGGGGACACAAACATTCAGTCCATGACACTGCTTAAATCAGTTAAAGTAGATTATGTTGTTTGTAACCGAGCACCCTGAACCATATAGAATGCAAACAAAAAACGAACCTAAGATAAGAGAGCTGGAATTAATGTAATTGAGTCCTAGGTCACCTTTTTCCTTTATAAAATTCTACCTGGTTTTCTTAAAAAAAAAAAAAGTTTTGTGAATCAGGGCTTTCTAGCAGAGAATAAGGGGTATTTTGCAATGCCTGACAGTTTCTCTTTTTCTTTTTCTTGGCCGTGGTGTGGCAAGTGGGATCTTAGTTCCCTAAGGAGAGATCGAACCCTTGCCCCCTGCAGTGGAAGGGTGGAGTCTTAACCACTGGACCGCCCGGGAAGTCCCCTGACAGTTTCTTAAAAACCTGTATTTCTTATCTCCTTCCGGAATGCCCTAAGCTTTTCTCTGTCACTTACCTTCTATCACTTTATTACATTTGAATTTCTCACCACTCCTTGCTTTTTCAATCATAAAAGAAACTCTTACAAGACCTAATTGTTATGTAGCATTGTGGGTTTTTTAAAATAAATAATTAATTAATTTTTGGCTGTGTTGGGCCTGTTGCTGCGCACAGGCTTTCTCTAGTTGTGGCGAGCGGGGGCTACTCTTCGTTGTGGTGCGTGGGCTTCTCAATGAGGTGGCTTCTCTTGTTGCGGAGCACGGGCTCTAAGCACACGGGCTTCAGTAGTTGTGGCACGTGGGCTCTAGAGCGCAGTCTCAGTAGTTGTGGCGTATGGGCTTAGTTTGTCCGAGGCATGTACGATCTTCCTGGACCAGGGATCAAACCCAAGTCCCCTGCACTGGCAGGAGGATTCTTAACCACTGTGCCACCAGGGAAGTCCCGCATTGTGGGTTTTTAAAAAAAAATTGTTTTCCCACAACATCGTTGAGGACCAAGCAGATGTACGTTAATCCAGTCATTCTGCAATATCACTATCATCACCACCATTATCATCATCAACTTTATCACCAAAAGGATGTAAGTGTGCCTGTGATTACTGTGGTGTCATCAGGTCCTACTGTTCTTTTTTCTGCCATGTCTCCTTTTTTTTTTTTTTTGTGGTACGCGGGACTCTCATTGTTGTGGCCTCTCCTGTTGCTGAGCACAGACTCCGGATGCCCAGGCTCAGCGGCCATGGCTCACGGGCCCAGCCGCTCCACGGCATGTGGGATCTTCCCGGACCGGGGCACGAACCTGCGTCCCTGCATCGGCAGGCAGACTCTCAACCACTGCACCACCAGGGAAGCCCTGCCATGTCTCTTGAATTGGATTCTTTTTTTTTTTTTTTTTTAATTTTGCGGTAAGCGGGCCTCTCACTGTTGTGGCCTCTCCCGTTGCAGAGCACAGGCTCCGGACGCGCAGGCTCAGCGGCCATGGCTCACGGGCCCAGCCGCTCCGCGGCATGTGGGATCTTCCCAGACCGGGGCACGAACCTGCGTCCCCTGCATCAGCAGGCGGACTCTCAACCACTGCGCCACCAGGGAAGCCCGAATTGGATTCTTAACATCCACACTGACGCTGTCCTGGCTGGGGTCTCGCAGTCCCTCGTCTGGATAATTGCAGCATTCTCCCGGCATCTAGCCTTGTCTTTGTCATCCCAGCCTGCTCTCCTTACAGTGATTGGCCGGTTTCTCAGGCATCTTAGGAGCCTTGGGTCTTGGGAGTTGTGGCTGAGCAGAGCAGGACTGAGGTGCTTCTGGGAAGAGGTGCGTATTAGACATTTTCCCTAACCAGGCATTCATTTATTTGCTCAAGGGCTGGAAAAATTCCCACAAGAAAAAAACCCCCCAAAACAAAAAACTGAACCTTGTCCATCCTTGTCAGGAGGTTCTGACATAAACCAGATTGTAGGAAATGTACTAGTGCATGTGAACACACACGCACGCACACACACACACTGATTTGGAATTCATGATAGGAAATCTGGTACAGTGAGCCAACCTGAGATCAAGGACTAAGCATTTGTTGGGGATAATGGTTCCACCTGCAAGCTTTACCTGACTACATGTACGAGTCCTGGGAGAAAGAGCCGACGGTATTATTTAGGGTAAAACTAGACCATTGTAATAAAGAGACTCACAATAATCATAGCTTAAAGAAGACAGAAGTTTCTTTCTCTGTTAGCCACAGTCCAAGGTGAGCTCTGTTCCATGAACTCATTCAGGGACTCAGGTACCCAGTTTTCTCTTCTAGCTCCTGAATCCTGTGTTCCGATGACATGGTTGGAACTCTGTCACAATTGGTCAATATTCTAGTGTGAGTGGAGGGAGCACGTGTATAATATTCTAAGGCCTGGGCCTAGAAGTGGCATGTATCATTTATGCCCGTGTTCCATTGGTGAGAAGTCATATGGCCTCATCTACCTACAAGGGGGGCTGGGAAATGTAATCCCCAGCTAGGGGGCTACACACCCATCTATAACTCCATAGTTATGGCAAATGGAGAGAACGGACTTTGGGGGACAGCTCTGATACTCTGAGTATGTGTGAATATGTAGAGTGATAATGCCTTGGGTTATGGGTGATTTTGCCATTGGACAACCTTGCAATGTGCTCCCTCTGTCTCTTCGAAGGGGACTTCCTAGCTCTAGCATCCAGGACTGAGGTGGTGGTTGTTTCAGTGGTCATGGCGTCCTCCCTTGAAGGACATGTGTGGGTTCCTTCACCACCAGCCATGGTGGTAGTAAGTTGCCACCAGGATGGATTGAAAAACTCAGGTAAGCAACCCTGGAGGGTTTTTGGAAATATACAGGAAGAGGAACCCTAGGAAAAGACTGGACTTCCTGTTACTCAAGCAGTGAATACTCAGAGTATTAAGACCTGGGATAATTATTCAAATATGGCCTCACATATACTCTTAGGCAAATGAAGCCTGGGCATTCCATTCACAGACTTATGTTATTATTGTTATTGTGCATAAGAAAAACCTTTCTGTCTCCTCTTGCTGCCAGGATAAAGTGCGAACTCTTTAACATAATATTCAAGGCTTCTCACCTTCTCAAGGCCAACCCTTCACATCTGATCTTTGCTCACCACCCTCCATGCCCTGGCTGCACTGTATTAATTACTCTCCTCCCGATGTGACAGGTGTTTTCATGCCTCTATGCCTTTGCTCTTATTGTTTCAGATGCGTAGAATGCCCTTCCTGTCCTGGACTAATCTTACTCGTCCTTCAAGTCTCATAGCAACTAATAAGAATGATGATAGCTAATAATTAAGCACTTGTAGTATGCCTGGCACTGTTCTAAGAACTTTACAAGGTTTATCTCTTTTTTTTTTTTTTTTTTTTTTTTTGCGGTACGCGGGCCTCTCACTGTTGTGGCCTCTCCCGTTGCGGAGCACAGGCTCCGGACGCGCAGACCCAGCGGCCATGGCTCACGGGCCCAGCCGCTCCGCGGCATGTGGGATCTTCCCGGACCGGGGCACGAACCCGTGTCCCCTGCATCGGCAGGCGGACTCGCAACTGCTGCGCCACCAAGGCAGCCCTGGGGAACTATTTTTAATGGTGTAATCCCCACTTGAGCAAGCGGATATGGTCTGGCTATTGATGTGTATCTATTTAGAAAGATGTTTCCCTCACTGGTGGAACAGATAAGGTCAAAGATGATAATCTCCTCTGTGACGAAATAGTCAGGTTCCTGCTGTGGAATATCGAAACGAATATCTTTTTCTTTAAATCTAGAGGTGGGGAGTGGGCATGGGGAGAAACTCCCCTGCATATTGCTCACTCGCGTCTGATGGATATTAATAGGGGATGCCTGGGCTCTGCAATGACCTTGACAGAAATGTAGCTGGCCTTACCTCTTTTAATTGTCATAAGTGACTGTCTATCCGCTTTTCTGCTTTGCTTCATGCTCCCTCTGTGGGCTTTGTGGATCCGAGAACACAGGCATGCATCCCTGGTAGATAGCAGTGATTCAAGACACCAGGGATACTGTAGACAGTCGTCCATTGGCATGTGGGGGTCTGTCCAAGATGACACCAATTAACATCATCTTCTGTTTCTCCTCTGTACTTACCTTGCATTGGGGTCAGAATGTACTACTTGCTGTTCAGTACAAGCAGAGGTGTGCAGGACTTCCCTGGTGGTCCAGTGGCTGAGACTTTGCACTCCCAATGCAAGAGGCCCGTGTTCGATGCCTGGTCAGGGAACTAGATCCTGCATGCCGCAACTAAGAGATCCCACATGCCGCAACGAAGATCACGCATGCAACAACTAAGACCCGGCACAGCCAAATAAATAATAAATATTAAAAAAAAACCCCAACCAGCTATGCTCAGGATGGCTCATGATCTGTGATTTTGTTCATGGAATTACCTTGGCCTGGCATGCCCTTTCTTCCTGTTTGCATGTGTCAAACATTTTATTCATAACTTGATCATCTCAACCAGATCGTTTCTGTTCCTTCTATAGGATTGCCTGCTTTGTTGAGTCGCTACATTAGCACCTGATTACATTTCAAGTAAGGCCTTGCCTGGTCCACCCGTGTCACTGCAACACAGACATGGCCCACGTGAGGCATCTGCATATGTCAGTGACTGCTTCCTCCTGCATTAGGTTTGAACTGTCTACCTGCCCAGCCTGGAAAAATTCCCATGACGACAAGCTACTAGTACTCAGGGGCATCTCTAAGGTGTTATGACCCTATCTTGTCCCATACAAATTGCTTTTAGGACCAACGTATTTCTTTAGACAAAATGTGCCTTAAAACATCCCAGCTTTTCTAAATATCCAAAGAGAAAAGAATCTCTCTCTTAATTTCAAATCTTCTTGAAACTTCCACGATACCAGCCTTTTATTTCCCTCTTGCAGTTATTATTGTATTAGAATGGAAGCGTTTACAAGTTATGGTCTGGGACTTCCCTGGTGGTCCAGTGGTTAGGACTCCACGCTTGCACTGCAGGGGGCACGGGTCCCATCCCTGGTCGGGGAACTAAGACCCCACATGCCACAGGGCGAGGCCAAAAAAAAAAAAAGTTTTGGTGAGGAACCTAGGTCTTAGGCAACGTATGTATTTCAAATTCTTTTATTACCCACTAGATGTCACTCTCTACCTGGTGAATTTCAGAGCTAAGCCTGTGGTGAGCTAATTAGAAAAGAAAGCTCTTTGGAAAAGAGTTTGTAAGTGGCTGCAAAACATATTTTCAATGACTTTCAAATAGGACATTTCCCCCCCACTGTCTGCAAGAGGCGTTCATTATTTCTTTGGTAAAAAGAAACCCTTCAAAACTCATTGGAGGAAAGAGTAAAATCGGTGGGAGTCTTTTCTTTTTCCAACCATAGCTGGGTTGAAATCGGACTTGCCTCTGAAATGATTTCCCCAGAAAAGGACAGCCCTGTAGACGGATGTTGGCATTTGAATCTGTTCCTAGAGATGCAGGGAATTCCCGCACCCAGCCCTCTCCACACCCCTTCAGAAAGAAGGAAGCATCCTTGACTTAATTTCATTTTCTGGATTCAACTGGCATTTTCCATCATGAAATGCCTGTGTGGACCTTTTAACTGGATGGCCGGGGCGAAGGAAACCTAAAGAATTAACAATGCGTAAAGGAAGTTCTCCTTTTTTCCCCCTTCCTATTTAAAAAAAAAAGTGAGGGAATTCCCTGGTGGTCCAGTGGTTAGGACTTCACACTTTCACTGCCCTGGGCCCCGGTTCAATCCCTGGTCGGGGAGCTAAGATCCCACAATGTGGTGTGGGGGCGGGAGGGGAGGGGGGAAGAAGAGATATAATTGACTTACCATAGGAAGTTCTTTACTTTTGGGTTGTTTAGGCTGAAACAGTAGGCAGTGCTTCCTGGGTTTTATTCCAGAAGGTGGACTGAAGAGGAATTCTCGCGAACAAGGCCCGTTAGTGTGGTATTGCTTTGTTTAAATTCTCTCATGATCTTTACACCACAGATGTTCATAAATTACAAAACTTCTTTACAATTTCAAAACTTCCAAGGGAAATAGGAGGCATCTTGGTGGTTTGCTGGCGATATTGGCTTTGGCAAACCCTGGGCATATGCACTGGTCAGGGATTCCAGAACTGATTTTCATTTTAAGAAATTTACACGTTTTAGATAGTAACGTAAAGTGGCTCACACCCCCAGCATTCCCGAAACAACAATATTCCCCAAATGACAAAAATAAAGGTGACACTTTAAAGGATAGGCCTGAAATTTCAAGTGTGAACTGACTCGCTCTCTGCTTCCTAGAAATCTGTCGGTCAACTACACTTGGAACTGGAACGCATCCAGCAAAGATTTGTGGCACGTTTGAGTGATGTGCTGTCATTCTGACAGAACCTTGAGGGGTGATTTGCATACACAAACAAAAAAAATTGTGAGGTTTTACCAAAAATGTTTATGTCTGTGTGCTTCGAATTTAATGGAATACTCAAATAGGTCTCAGTCTTGGGTGTGACTGGGCGACTGGTGGCTGTCCCCAAACCGTTATTCCTAAACCATAGTTTGACCTTGTTTAGCTGATATGTTAGAATGTGACATGCTTAATTTTCACGTGTACGTGTCTGTGTGTGATGACGTGTTGAGGCAACCCTGGGTGTTCTTGTTCGGGTCTCGGTGAGACTGGGTTTGAATTATACCTGTAACTTATTCTTCCCAAATTCCAACTTTCCATATTTGGAGATTCCTCAAAGTGGGAGAAATAGATACAAAAATAAGTTGGATTCATTCATTCCATGAGAATTTAGAAACTGATTACTGTTGCTTAATAAAGAGCTTTTTCTCATTATAAAAGCAGTACGTATACACTGTAGGAATTTGGAAAGTAGAGATAGGCACACAGAAGTATATACACCCTACCCATAGTTCTACCATCCAGAGATTTCAACATTCACATTTTAGTGATTTATTGATATTTGGTTGATATATTTCTGGATTTGTCATCTATCTATCTATGAACTGTGATCATGCCGTACATACCATTTTGTTAACTACTTCTGTCTCATTTTCCTTGTAATTAAATATTCTTCTACAACAATTTTTTTTTTATTGAAGTATAGTTGATTTACAATACTGTGTTAGTTTCAGGTGTACAGCCTACTAATTTGGTTATATATATATATGCTTTTTTTCGATTCTTTTCCATTATAGGTTATTGTAAGATATTGAATGTCGTTCCCTTGCTATAGAGTAAATCCTTGTTGTTTATCTATTTTATATATGGTACTGTGTATCTGTTAATCCTATATTCCCAGTTTATCTCTACCTCCACCCCCTCCCCTTTGGTAACCACAAGTTTGATTTCTATGTCTGTGAGTCTGTTTCTGTTTTGTAAATAAGTTCACTTGTCCTATTTTTTTAGATTCCACATATAAGTGATATCACATAATATTTGTCTTTCTCCTTCTGACTTACTTTAGTTAGTATGATAATCTCTAGGTCCATCCATGCTGCAAATGGCATTATTCTATTCTTTTTTATGACTGAATAGTATCCCATTGTATATATGTACCACATTTTCCTTATTCATTCATCTGTTGATGGACATTTAGGTTACTTCCATGTCTTGGTTGTTGTTGTACAACATGATTTTTTTTTTTTTTTTTTTGCGGTACGCGGACCTCTCACTGTTGTGGCTTCTCCCGTTGCGGAGCACAGGCTCAGCGGCCATGGCTCAGGGGCCCAGCCGCTCCGCGGCATGTGGTATCTTCCCGGACCGGGGCACGAACCCGTGTCCCCTGCATCGGCAGGCGGACTCTCAACCACTGCGCCACCAGGGAAGCCTACAACATGATTTTTAATGGCCTGAAAGTGTTTTGTTATTTGCACAGTTTTAAAACCCAGTTCTCAATGGTTGGACAGTCTCATAGCTATCACATCATGTATATTCATGATTAGTTCTTTAGGACAAAAACTGTTAGTGGAAGTTTTAGGGTCCAAGGCATGAATATTTTTAAGGTTCTTCCATGTTACAAATTACCTTATCTTTAAAAATATCAATTTACATTTATTTCTACCAGTGGTACACAAACATTCCTGGGTCTTTTCACTGTTGCCTTAGAAATGTTTTTATAGTGATTTCCAATGCTTTCCCCTCGTTTGTTAGTAAAAAAAGCAGGCAGGTGTGCTTAACATCAGCCTTAAGATAAATGTCTTAGCACATTAGTAAAGGAAATTTTATACTAGATTAAAGCAAGAGCGAATAAACAATAAAAGTAATAGTACTGTATCTCTGACTCTGTATTTATTACAGCAGAACAGTTTCGTTTTAATTACTGGCGATACGTACTTCATGGTCTACTAATAAATGTTGTGCAGTATATCTTGAAAGATGTACGAAACTCTGTTGGGTGAGAATTCACAACAGTTCTTGGTCTCTAAGTCTTTGTTGAAAAGAAGGGTAAAACTGCCATTTTTTTCTGGTGAGAATTATTGGCAAGACTGATAAGGAAGTGAGACTTGGCAGGTTTTGAAATAATTACAGCCATGGGGCAAAATTGGGAAAACACACCTGTACGTTAATGTAGCACTAATATTAGGTCAGATCAGTGCTTAAAACAAAATTAAGCCTTAAACACAATCCTTAAGAAATAAATGAAAAAGTTAAGAAAAAGTTAGTTTAGAAATAAAACCAGTACATGGCTACATTTGAAAATGTATTGCTGGGGCTTCCCTGGTGGTGCAGTGGTTAAGAATCTGCCTGGCAATGCAGGGGACACCGGTTCGAGCCCTGGTTCGGGAAAATCCCACATGCCGCGGAGCAGCTAAGCCCGTGAGCCACAGCTACTGAGCCTGCGCGCCACAACTACTGAGCCCACGTGCCACAACTACTGAAGCCCGCATGCCTACAGCCTGTGCTCCGCAACAAGAGAAGCCACTGCAATGAGAAGCCCATGCACTGCAATGAAGAGTAGCCCCTGCTCGCCACAACTAGAGAAAGCCGCGCACAGCAACAAAGACCCAACACAGCCAAAAAAAAAAAAAAAAAGAAGAAAGAAAATGTATTGCTGAATAGATTAGTCTTGAACTTACATCTGGGAGGCTTTGACCTACTGTTCTCAGTAAAGTTGGCAAAACTGGGCCAAAATATTCAAGTCAGAAAACATTTAGGTTCTAATCTTCATTTGTGCTGATTTTAGGGGTATTCTTGGGAATCAGGAAGCAATTCCTTTTTTTTCACTTTTTGAAATTTTCTTATTCTTCTCTTTTTCCTAGCTCATATTAAAAGAAATCAAAATGGAAATAGCTTTTTCCCCCCCCGATTTACAAAAAGAATACACACTCATTGTCAAGATAATTATACAACACAGAAAAGCATAAAGAAGAAAGGAAAAAAATCATTAAAAGTACCACTACGCAAAGGTAACTGCTGCTAATATTTGGTGACCGTCTTTCCAGACGGCTGACTCTCTTCTCTCAAAAGACACAAAATTTTATACAAATGTGATTCTGCTACATACAGTATTCAGTAACCTTCTTTGCTTTTTATAGAAATATACATCGTGACCATATTTTGAGGTCAATATGTATAGATCCACAGCATCATTTTTTTTTTTTTTTTTTTTTTGCGGTACGCGGGCCTCTGGCTGTTGTGGCCTCTCCCGTTGCGGAGCACAGGCTCCGGACGCGCAGGCTCAGCGGCCACGACTCACGGGCCCAGCTGCTCCGTGGCATGTGGGATCTTCCCGGACCAGGGCACGAACCCGTGTCCCCTGCATCGGCAGGCGGACTCTCAACCACTGCGCCACCAGGGAAGCCCCACAGCATCATTTTTAATGACTACTTAATATTGTGTTGTACAGATGTGCAGTAAGTGATTTTAGTTTATTATCTTAACGTTTGAATTTTTAAAGATTACAAGAAGGTTATATGCTTCTGAAATGTTTTTTTCCTGAAATTGCAGAAGTACGTAAAGTAAAAGTCTCATTTATTTTCTCTCTTCTCCAATTAATTCCACCTCCCAAGGGTGATCCTAAAATATGATCTCCTCCAGAAATATTTATAAGAATATATATAACTTTAATACACACATGTTCCCCCCAATGGGATCATTTTATGTTTTATAATTTGCTTTCTAAAAAAATTTCCCAATACACTGTATATTTTTCATATATATATATATATATATGTTACATCTATACAGATAAAGTTATCTAACTCTTTTTTAACATCTGTATATGCAGTATGGATTCACCATAATTGATTAAACTTATACCCTATAGATGGATATTTAGATTATTTTAATTTTTAGGTAGTCTAAACAATGCTGTAGTGAACAATCTTGCATATTCATATTTATAAATGTCCTATTATCTCTTTTGTGGATTCCTAACAATGCTATTGCTGAATCAAAGGCATTCTTTTTAAAAAAATTAATTAATTAATGTTTGTCTGTGTTGGGTCTTCATTGCTGCGTGTGGGCTTTCTCTAGTTGTGGTGAGCAGGGGCTACTCTTTGTTTCAGTGCGCGGGCTTCTCATTGCGGTGGCTTCTCTTGTTGTGGAGCACGGGCTCTAGGCATGCAGGCTTTAGTAGTTGTGGCTCACGGGCTCTAGAGCGCGGGCTCAGTAGTCGTGGCGCATGGGCTTCGTTGCTCCGCGGCATGTGGGATCTTCCCGGACCAGGGCTCGAACCCGTGTCCCCTGCATGGGCAGGCAGACTGTTAACCACTGTGCCACCAGGGAAGTCCCCATTCTTATTTAATATTGATTTGTGTAGTTAACCGTCCTCCACTCACGTTCCACTTCAAGCCTGTGGTAGCTGCTGACATTTTCATTTTTATCTTTTCCAAACTTCTGGGTGGAAACTTCCATATCATTGTTATTTTTATTTGCATTTCTTTTGTTAATGAATTTTAATACATTTTACAATACTTATTGTTGGTCATGTGAAGTTCTTTCATGATGTGCTTATTTGTGTCCTAATCTCATGGTTTATTGGGTTGTTTATCTTTCTCTTATTGTTTCATAAGAGCTTCTAAAATGTCAAAGAGGGCTTCCCTGGTGGCGCAGTGGTTGAGAGTCTGCCTGCCGATGCAGGGGACACGGGTTCGTGCCCCGGTCCGGGAGGATCCCACATGCCACAGAACGGTTGGGCCCGTGAGCCATGGCCGCTGAGCCTGCGCGTCCGGAGCCTGTGCTCCGCAACGGGAGAGGCCACAACAGTGAGAGGCCCGCGTAACGCAAAAAAAAAAAAAAGTCAAGGAAATTGTTATTTTTCTGTCATAAATGCCGTAAATATTTTTCAATCAGCTTGTCAACTGTATTTACATGTTGGGTGCTTTGAACAAAGCATGCAGAAGTTCTAAAAGTATGACACAATTAGGAACTCAGATCAGCGTTTTCTAGTCCATGGAAAAGTCTGACTTGATGTGACACGTTCTACTGACACTCTCTTCCTTCTGCCTAATGAGGAAGGAAAGGGAAGGAGGACCGCCCTTTCTCTCCGTCATCGTTTTCAGTGTGGTTGACTAATACACGGATGTAACACAAGTAGGAAAGGATATGAAGTATTTCTTGAGTGTTCTCGTTGCTTACAACACTATTGACTTCTTTCAGGCCAAGCTGGTTTGAATGGAAAACGCGGCCTCCTTTTTGTGGGGTGAGGGGGGCTGTCGAGGCACCACTAACTCAGTGGTGATGTAACACTGAGTCCTGTTGCACTCCTGTGCTTCCTGGGAACACAGGGACTCTATGCAGGGAGCGTTGCCAACAGTATATGCCAGTGGGCGGTAAGGAGTGGTGTAAACCCACATACACACATCTCTCCTCTCCTCAGGTTCCATGGTCCATTGTATTTCGCTTACAAAGCACAAGTTCAAAGATAAAATTGTTGGGGATTTTAAGACGGCAACGATGGAGCATAAAATCAAGTGTGAGGCACTTTTGAGTTGGGGGTTTCTGTGTGACTTTGCGGACCCCATACTAATTTCTGCTGGAGGCTGGGCCTGGGCCATGGTTTAGGGGTGAAGGCTGCTGGGGAGAAGAAAGGAACTCTGACTCTACCAGCTGCTGGTAAGAAAGACCCGAGACCCTTCTAATTAACCCATGACATGATCTCATATCTCCAAAGAGCCTAGTCCCCCTCTGCAGCCCAGCTCCTCCCCCCCCGCCCCCCCACCACAACATGCACACACATTTCCAACTGCCTAGGATATTTAACTTAATGCATTGTCACTCATTTGAGCAGTGTCTGTAGGGGGCGGTGAAGGATGTGGGCAGCAGGTCATGTGCCCAGGCTTGTTCCCACAGGGATAGGGCTGAGTCCCATACCCACAAGCCCACAGAAATGCCCTGAGAAAAAGAAAAAGTAGAGAATTTCATCAGCACACCGACAAAATAAAGTTTCTTCCCGAAAACATACTCAATTTCTGGCAGAGCGGCTGTCTCTATTCTACCCTAGATACAACTGCATTCCAATGACCGGTGAGGGACCCTTTAAACAAGTTTTGTAAAATGCTTGAAGAAGCGTCCAGAAAAAAAAGACACCATGCAAGCATAAGGTACTATTATCACTTGTTTCAAAGTCTGTGTTTTGTTACCAAACATTCTCCCCTGGTGACATATAGCTCAGCATGGCTTATTATAAGCAAGGCCATGTGTGGCCTCTGATACCCCATCACTTGCCTACAGAGGTTCCTAGTCTCACTGACTTTCCACATCAGAACGAAACCACCCATGAAAGTGCTGAGACGCAAACACTGAGGCAAGGGGGATCTGAGTATTCTGGTTTTCCCCTACCAACAAGTCAAGACTCTGATAGCCTAATCCATCAGATCTCCCAGGCAGAAACCACAAATCTTTTTTGTTCTGTTCAGCCTATTGGCACAGCGACAAGTTGATATTACCGTCTGTCGAGAACCTCTCTTGTAACCTCACCAAGTCTCAAGTTCACAACAAGAGCTGAAGCAAATAACCCCGGAATGCAGGTGATTGTTTATTGATGGATTTATCTTGTTTATTTATGGATTTATCTTGTTACATACCAGTCTATACCCAAGGCCTTTCGTCAGAACTTCACGAAAAGCAATAGTAACTGACATTCATCACACACCGAGCTTCTCATTCCATTTCCTGTTTCTTTAATAGATCCCTATAGAAGGCGCCGAAGAAAGCTCAGGCTATCGTCAGACAATCGTATTCCTTCACTCTCTCCCAGCTCATCAAACATTCTTTTGCTGCTGCTTGCTAGAGTGAACCGTATTTTTGAAAGTATGACATGGGTCTCGTTTGTAGATATCTTACCAACATTCGGCCGCCATTTTCCTTGACCTCACATCATTCTAATCCGTTCTCAACGTTCGCGATTCTCCTGAGAGCCCTTATGGATCAGGGAGGGAGGCCGGAGACGTAATAACACCTTCTTGCACTTAGCATCACTGCTCAGGAAATTTTGAAGCACTTACCAGTGTAAACATCCTCCATTTCTCTGATAAAAATAATGAAAAATGCTTGGGTCTAGGATGATAGGCTCTCTGTAAATTCTGATCAGGGTGGACAGATCCATTTATCGGAAGAAAGTTTCTTTGTCTCAATATAAAGAAGTATTTCCAGCTCCTTTCTGCTGCGGGACTTCATTGTCTCCTTCTTCTCCCTCTCCCTCCCTTCCCCATTTTTTCTTTTCTGTTCCTATGCTTTAAAAATATTTTTTAAATTGAAGTATAGTTGATTTACAATGTTGTGTTAGTTTCTGCTGTAGAGCAAGTTGAATCAGTTATATATATACATATATCCACTCTTTTTTTTTAAAAAGAAATTAATAAATAAATAAATTAATTTTTGGCTGCGTTGGGTCTTCGTTGCTGCACTCGGGCTTTCTCTAGTTGCGGCGAGCAGGGGCTACCCCTCGTTGCGGTGCGCGGGGTTCTCATTGCGGTGGCTTCTCTTGTTGCAGAGCACGGGCTCTAGGCGCGCGGGCTTCAGTAGTTGTGGTGTGTGGGCTCAGTAGTTGTGGCCCGTGGGCTCTAGAGTGCAGGCTCAGTAGTTGTGGCGCACTGGCTTAGTTGCTCCGTGGCATGTGGGATCTTCCCAGACCAGGGCTTGAACCCGTGTCCCCTGCATTGGCAGGCGGATTCTTAACCACTGTGCCACCAGGGAAGTCCCCTATCCACTCTTTTTAAGATTCTTTTCCTATACAGGTCATTTCAGAGTATTGAGAAGAGTTCCCTGTGCTATACAGTAGGTCCTTATTAGTTACCTGTTTTATATATAGTAGTATGTATACGTCAATCCCAGTCCTCCAATTTATCCCTTCCCCTGACCCCAGCTTTGCCCCCTGGTAAAATAAATTTGTTTTCTACATCTGTGACCCTATTTCTGTTTGGTAAATAAGTTAATTTGTACCATTTTTTTTGGATTCCACATATAAGTGATATCATATGATATTTGTCTTTCTCTGTCTGACTTAACTTTACTCAGTATGACAATGTCTAGGTCCACCCATATTGCTGCAAGTGGCATTATTTCATTCTTTTTTTATGGCTGAGTAACTTTTCTCTCATTTTGCTTTGAAAATATTTTGAAATATTTCACAATAGAAAAATCTTCTGAAAATTGATTATTTAATCATGCAGTTTGCTTCCATGTGACAACAGAGCAGTCTTCGAAGTGTTTGGAAGGTCTCAATTACCAAGTCCTTTCCTTGGCTTTGGACGTGTTCAGGGTCCAGATTTATTCATTCCTTTCAAAATGGTCATATATGTGTGTGTCCAGATACAAATGGAAAGGAGAGTGGAGCTGCAGTGGAGGGAAGGGAAACTTTACAGGCTCAGCTAAGTCTTCCGAGAAACCTGCCTCTCTTCCTTCTCCCCGCCTCCCCAACACAAACTGCCCTAGGGATTCTCTTTGCTTCTTCCATAATAACCTTTATGTAGCTCAACCACTGCATTTGTCATTTTTTTTGGTAACTGTATTACCTGGCATTACCAGTGCAATTATTAATCTTTGTTACAGTTTAATGGAACGATTAGAAATAAATATTTCAGTTGCAGTCATTTTCTAAAATTATAGTAATTAATTCAGAGCTATAATAATTTCCAACTTAGTAATAAAGCTTCCTTGCATGCTACATTTTTCAGTCAGGTTAGCCGGAACGCATAGAAATCTGTATTGGAAGGGGAGACCCCTGTAGGAAGCGATTTGATCAAAAAATCAGTGAGTGCAAATCTGAGTGCCTGCTTTGCTGGTATAGAGAGAATACACTTGGTCGTTGCAGACATTTGGAAGCACATGGAGGTAATTTGAGGGACTCTCTGGATCCCAGGGCTAATTACTGCTTTCTCTCGTCTGCACCTTTTAAAAATGTACTGTTAGGCTCTGTTGCTATTTTTTTTAAATGTCTGGGTTCTGGACAATAAGGTCAGAGTTGGCTCTGACTTTATCACTGGAACACACTATAGCGTTTGTATTTTAGGGCTTGACCATTGAGATGAATTTCAGACCTTGGACAAATCTTAAATTTACAATAATCAATTTGGGGCTCATTTGAAATTCTATTTGCGTTTTCTCCCTGTGGCATGCATGGCATGTCTCTTCAGGTGCCTCCAGGTATATCCCTTGGGTTCCCCCCTGGGTGTTTGCTTGCACTGGGTTTCAGCTACTGGATGGGGATGCTGCCCATCTTTGGGCGCTCAGAAGAGCCCCTGGTTCTCTTGCCTTGGCTAAACGCGCATCCTTGTGGATACTTCCCAAAAGAGCCTTGATCAGTCCTCATGTTGTTACCTCTTTCTGTCAGAAAAGATTTATTGAGCACCTACTCTATGCCAGATTTTGAACTAGGAATTGGGGACACAACAGAGAAAAAGATAGACTCGGACTTTTGGACTCTCAAATTTTCATAAAAGCTCTTGCTGGTGAGGATCTAAGTTTATTTATATTCAAGATGACATTTTTTTTTTTCCTCCCTAGCGTGATTTCTTACATGAATGCACGGGGGGAAAACAGGAAAATTAAAATGGGCGATTGCAAAGCAAATGTATGAACTATGTGATATATTACTTGGCATATATTAAAAAAAATGTTGCTCCTTCCTACTCCTAAATCCCCCAAGGTGGATTTTATCTATGTCACATCGCCATATATGACGCCAACTATCTTGGTGCCAGTAATTGTGAAAGGAAAAGGAAAATGGAGTCGGTGTTGCTAAGAGAACTCTTGAAAATGAAGCTGAGAGGCCGCTGAGAATGTGTGACTCATGCACGTCTCAGCCTGGATGGAATCTGACCTTTTAATGCCAGAAACTCAAGATACTTATCCGACCCTTCTGCTAAAATAACTCATGACAACCACCCCTTAAGGACAAATATTTCTTTTCTTGTGTCAGCGTACCACCTCATGACTTTTGCCTTTGTAAGCTCCTGACTCTTTCTCTTCCCTGGACCCTCTTTCGGTTTTACCCAAATCTGTGTTTGCCAAATTGCAATTCTTTTTTTTTTTGTGGTACGCGGGCCTCTCACTGTTGTGGCCTCTCCCGTTGTGGAGCACAGGCTCCGGACGCGCAGGCCCAGCGGCCATGGCTCATGGGCCCAGCCGCTCCCGGCATGTGGGATCTTCCCGGACCGGGGCACGAACCCACGTCCCCTGCATCGGCAGGCGGACTCTCAACCACTGCGCCACCAGGGAAGCCCAAATTGCAATTCTTAAGACCGCACATAAAGCTCTTTGATCTTTGCAGCCTTGATACTGATGATTATTCGACATTACAAATAGAGACCAAATTTTATTATATAGGTAATTAACTTATGTGTTCTCTTCTTAGAGGGTGAAGACTCTGCTTTTCATATTTGAGTAGCTAGAGCCTAGCATAGTACTGGGAACACAGTAAGGGCTCAATAAATGTTTGCTGGATAAATGAAGGCAGGCAGGATTTAGGAAGCTTAAAAATGGGACGACCCTTCTCCTGACTGGTGTTTGGAATGGAAATAAGGGAATGCAAATAGGAGGCTAAGGGTCCCCTATACACATCGCATGTTTCTTGCACCCTAACTGGGCTAAGAACTTACATACATGGCACATATGAATGCTCGTATTTAATTTCATGAAAGAGGCAGCGTTGCTTTATTTTACAAACAGGGAAACTGAAGCTGAGGCAGCTTATGAGACATGTTCAAGTCACACAGCCAGTTAACCGGCAGAGCCGCCACTGGGACCCCGGTCAGAAGGGCAGAGCCGCTTCACATTTCATGCAACTAACTAGTAAACGTACTGTGCCTTACAGACTAACTGTCCCAGTGCTTTGGTTTATGCAAACCTGCTGGTAGGGTCCCTCCCTGACCCCTCCCCCTCTACTG
This sequence comes from Stenella coeruleoalba, assembly GCF_951394435.1. Classification (NCBI taxonomy): domain Eukaryota; kingdom Metazoa; phylum Chordata; class Mammalia; order Artiodactyla; family Delphinidae; genus Stenella; species Stenella coeruleoalba. The sequence continues at coordinate 5,006,309 of NC_137149.1, forward strand.
CTGGGCCCCCCTCACAGCCTTCAGATGCTAAGCCTGCAAATACTAGTGTTGGGAGGCAACGTATCAAGATGCGAGTCTTCCTTGCAAGTCATATTTAGTTTGAGGAAAGGAATAATTTGATGAAATTTCTAATTATTTACAGTTAGGGTTCGCCCCCCAACATCTGGTAATAGGCCTCTCTGCATTCAAACATACATCTCTACTGAGTTATTTGGAAAGGAAACTATTGCCTTATTTCAGGAGGACAGAGAAGAAGGTGAAGTGGGGAGGAGGTGTGAGGGTTTCTTGTGCTTGTGTGCAGGAGCGATATAAATCAAATGTTTAAAATTTGTGTTTTAGAATAAAATCTCCCATTCATTTTGGGGAGTTTCTGCTTCTTTGCCTTGGGCCTTATTTAGTGATTCATTTATTTAGGGGTTACAGCATATATTCCTGAAATTCTGGATGGTGGAACTGTTTGCCCTTCCAAAGCAGGGGCTCCTCTAGGCACACACTGAGGCTTCCCTTCAAACAGAGTCAGAGAATTTTCTTCTTGGGGAAAGGGTTCCCTCCCATCTGCAGCCGGTGCTTTTGACTTTGAATCGCCTCAAGGTGAGGGGCAGTAATTAGCATGCCTTCTTAAAGCAGGTCTGGCTTATTATCTCAATTCAGAATGGGATGGGGGACGTTTGCTCCCTTGCCTGTTTGGGTTTAGAAGGACAGCCTAGGATGGATGTCATCTGCTCCCTGATAGAAGGAAGGGAGACTAATGAAAGGCATTAAATACATCTTTTTCCTTATTTCACTCGACTCCTTGTGTCTGTCACAGACCCTGACGGACTGACAGAACGTTACACAAATAACTCTCCTTCTTAAGCAGCGACGAGGCAGCAGTAGGCATTTTTCATTTAGAGTCCATCAACCGAGAATTGATAAAGTCATCACAGAACAACTGTAGTTTGACCCTGGCCTGACAAAAGAGATCGAAAATGTCTGGTGTGGAGAGGAGCGAGGGGGCTGGGAACATCACTGGTTCAGAAGGAGGCCGCCAGTCGGCTAAGGGCTGACACCAGGCACTCCGCCGCGTGTGTTTAATAACTGAAAAGCAAATAATGAAAGGGCAGTCAATAAACAATTGTGGTTTACTAAATTATTCATTTCAACAATACTTCCAGTGTTTGCCCAGAGAGGGGAGAACGTCTGTATGTTTTCCAACCAACTGCTCATCAGGTCTGAACCTGTCCGGATGCTGAGTTGTTCACACTCTGGACAGCAGAGGGCGCTCGCGTTACATCAAAAGGGAGGCGGTACCACCCCTCCCCCACCCCGCCCCCTCCTCCCGGTGCCTGTCGTGTGTTTACGAAGGCGAGAAAGATGCAAGAGATAGGAAAATGTTAAGAAGAGGCGCAGAGGAAGATAGAAAACGAGAGGATGGGCACGGAAATGAAAAAAACGAATTTTTCACAGGGAGATCAAATTCAACCCTGTATGAAGCTAGGCCTGAGGAAATAAAGAGAAAACAGTTGTTCTATATTCCTTGGTTAAAGTCGCTTCTTTATTTGAAAACCCTAGGACGGCAGATTTGGAACCGACAGGGTAAGGGTCAGGAGAGATTTGAAAAATCCAACAGATCTATTTCCATCCTGAAAACCCAGCTCTGATTTGCAGGGAACGCTCCCGGGAATCAAGTGCTTCTCTGGGGCCTCACCACCAGCAAACAATCAAAAACGCCGCCCAGCTGCCGAGGGGCCCTAGGTCGTTTCCACGCAGGGCATACTTTAATGGCGGATATCAGCCAAGCTCTGCGCTCCTTCTCTGTTCTCACGGCGCTGTGCTCTAGCCCTATTTTATTTATGAACCGGTGTCACAGGAGGCAAAAACGCCTGTCGCAGGGCGAGAAGGGCCGTTGTACTCCCCGGGATATTACTGTCTACCTAGGCGCTTTAATCTGCCCTTCGCAGTCATGCAGATGCTAACACGCATGGTATTTACTTACAATAACGCGTGAGGCAGCCCACAGGGAAGTGTCATCTTGTTTGTAATCAATCCCGTGCCAGACTGCTGTTGCAGCACAGACTTTGTATGAAGTGACACATTGGCCTCGTCTTCTTATTCTTTTTTTTTTTTGGTGTTTTTTTAAAAAACATTATTTAATTTATTTTTGGCTGCCTGGGGTCTTCGTTGCTGCGCGCGGGCTTTCTCTAGTTTTCTCTAGTTGCGGCGAGCGGGGGCTACTCTTCGTTGCGGTGCGGTGCGTGGGCTTCTCATTGCGGTGGCTTCTCTTGTTGTGGAGCATGGGTTCTAGGCTTGTGGGCTTCAGTAGTTGTGGCACGTGGGCTCAGTAGTTGTGGCTCACGGGCTTAGTTGCTCTGAGGCATGTGGGCTCTTCCCAGACCGGGGCTTGAACCCGTGTCCCCTGCGTTGGCAGGCGGATTCTTAACCACTGCACCACCAGGGAAGCCCCGTCTGCTTATTCTGACCTTCATTTTTCTTCAGTGGGGATCCATCGTCTCTGCTACCAGGCCTTGGAGTGTGTACCACACAGGGACACACACAAATGCATCCCCTGTGAGCGTGCTCAGGAGAAAAAGCCCCTCTCTCCCCTATGCGTGCAAACAAATCCCATTTCTTAGCACTGCAATGAGCGCTGAGATGTTGAAAGTGGTGACTGTGGTGAGTTAAACATTGATGCATCTGGTGAAGGTGGGTTATTGAACGGATACTGGTATTATTTGATTTCAGTTAGGAGTTTGATGGGAAAGTACATGTCTCACTTCACAAGACTAAGTAAGCTGGAACATTTAGAAGGAGACTTATTTATTTTTCATTCAGTCCCTCAACATTTATCGAACACCAGCCCTGCTCTAGGTCCTGGGGATACCCACACTCCTGGAGCTCACGCTTCACAGATGTAGAAAATTTGGGGCAAAGGGTGTGGCCCGCCAAGTTACCCCTCTCCTTTGCTCTGCCCCGCCTCCATCACTGCAGGTTTCCCTCCAGAAGGAGACTTTGTTTTGGTTTTAATTTTAGATGAAGTCTTCTCTCACCTTGTGGCAGACAGACTCTCAAGGTAGTCCCTCCGTAACCTCCACCTCCTAGCGTTCAGACCCTATGGCTCTCTTCTCTTGAGTGTGGGCAGGACCTGTGACTTTCTTCTAACCCATACCATATGGCAGAGGTGACAGGATGTATGAGATTATGTGTATGTGATTACGTGATTGTGTTACATAGGATTGTAACTCCCATCTTGCTGGAGGCTCTCTTTTTCCTTTGCTGTCTTTGAAAAAGCAAGAATCCATGTAGGGAAACCCCACGTGGTAAGGAGATGCAGACAGCGTGTAGAATCTGAGGGCTACCTTCAACCGACATCCAGCAAAAAACAGAAGTCCACAGTCCTACAACCACAAGGAGTTGCATTTTGCCAATAACATAAGTGAGATTGAAAGCAGATCCTTTCCCAGCTGAGTCTCGGATGAGACTGTAGCCCCAATCAACACCGTGATTGTAGCCTTCTGAGACCCTAAGCAGAAGACCCAGCTCAGCTGTTCTCATACTCCTGAGACACAGAAAATGTGAGATAACAAACGTATGTTCTTTTTTTTTTTAAGCTACTAAATTTGTGGTAGTTTTGTTACACAGTAATAGATAACACTCAAAACTATATCCCTCTTTTCTTCCTTCTCTGTCCCATCAACCTCTCAAAAACTGAACTTCTTTAGTGAGCTGAATGAATTTTCCTGCTCAATCAGTACCAGCTTAAATGTCTTAAAGGCAAATTTGCCAGACTGTCTGGAATAGGACCTTTCTTTCTTTCTTTCTTTCTTTCTTTCTTTCTTTCTTTCTTTCTTTCTTTCTTTCTTTCTTTCTTTCTCTCTCTCTTTCTTTCTTTCTCTTTCTTTCTTTTCTTTTCTTTCTTTCCTTTTGGCTGCTTTGGGTCTTTGTTGCTGCACGCGGGCTTTCTCTAGTTGCGGCAAGTGGGGGCTACTCTTCGTTGTGGTCCACGGGCTTCTCATTGCAGCGGCTTCTCTTGTTGTGGAGCATGGGCTCTAGGCGCACGGGCTTCAGTAGTTGTACCACGTGGGCTCAATAGTTGTAGCTCTCAGGCTCTAGAGCACAGGCTCAGTAGTTGTGGCGCATGGGCTTAGTTGCTCCACGGCATGTGGGAATATTCCCAGACCAGGGATCGAACCCCTGTCCCCTTAATTGGCAGGCAGATTCTTAACCACTGTGCCATCAGGGAAGTCCCAGGACTTGCTTTCTGTTTAGAATAAATCTGAAAGTTAGGTACACAGTGAAAATAAACTGCAGTGAAATTGAACTTATGTAGTTAATTGTAACCAGTTTTAAGACTGGGTCTAGGACTTCCCTGGTGGTGCAGTGGTTAAGAATCCGCCTGCCAGTGCAGAGGACACGGGTTCGATCCCTGGTCCTGGAAGATCCCACATGCCGTGGAGCAACTAAGCCCGCAGGCCACAACTACTGAGCCCACGTGCCACAACTACTGAAGCCCACATGCCTAAAGTCCGTGCTCTGCAACAAGAGAAGCCACCGCAATGAGAAGCCCACGCACTGCAACAAAGAGTAGCCCCTCCTCGCCGCAACTAGAGAAAGCCCGCGTGCAGCAACGAAGACCCAAAAGCAGCCAAAAAAAAAAAAAAAAAAGACTCGGTCTAGTTATAAATTAGATTATGATTGTTTGGTTAGATAAAGGAAGAGGTTCCCATAGAGCAGGCAAAGGTGGGGAATATGCAAGCGCGGTGCACTTGGCCTCTTTTGGAGAGTTTACATGTTAAGTGATTGACATATTTTGAAGCTGAGAGTCTGGATTCATGCCTGAGGGAAATGCAGGAGACCATTATTTGTTGGAGAGAGAATAGCAATGAAGAGAATCCACAAAAATGAAGGAGAGCAGGGGCTTCCCTGGTGGCGCAGTGGTTGAGAGTCCTCCTGCCAATGCAGGGGACATGGGTTTGTGCCCCGGTCCGGGAAGATCCCACATGCCGTGGAGCGGCTGGGCCGCTGAGCCTGCGCGTCCGGAGCCTGTGCTCTGCAATGGGAGAGGCCACAACAGTGAGAGGCCCGCGTACCGCAAAAAAAGAAAAAAAACAAAAACAACAACAACAAAAAAACAAAAATGGAGGAGAGCAAAGAGAGAAATGTTAGGTGATTACAATAACTTGAGACAATGTGAAAAAGAGATGACTAGGGAATTCCCTGGCGGTCCAGTGGTTAGGACTCAGCACTTTCACTGTCGGGGCCTCTGGTTCGATCCCTGGTTGGGGAACTAAGATCCTGCAAGCTGAGCAGCGCGGCCAGGAAAAAAAAAAAAGATGACTAATTGGCAACTAGGTGACCAGGAGGTAAGGACTGCGGGGGCATTCCTGCCCTTGCTCAGATCACTCTTCTTTTCCAGAGTGTTCTCATCCCCGACAGATCATCAAATTCCCATTTGCCCTTCAGGTCCAATCAAGTACTAACACTCTCATGAAATTTCCAGAGAAGGTCTTGATTTCAGGCCACAGAAATTGCCTCAAATTCTTTTAAATGATAAAGAAGTGTTATTGGCCCATGCCACTGACTAGTCTATGGGTAAACGGGGCTCTGCGTGAGATTGCTCCAGAGGTGTCATCATCATCACGTAATCAACGGGACACTAGCTCTGTCTTTTGTTTTGTTTTTTAAAAAATTTTCAAGTTCTGTTTCCCTCTGGCTTTCCTCATGATAGCAAAAATGACTTTAGTCCTCACTTTTCAGAAAGAGAAAAGAAATTTATCCCAGACATCCAAGCAAAGCCCTGAGAGTCACTCCGGTCGGTGGACATGCCTGGCCTCCACTGCTCATGTCTGAGTCTGTCATTCTGACCAGGGGGATGGAGGGTGCTGATTGGTGCGGACCATGCCTGAGGCTCTGTCCCTGGGGTAGAATCAGCTCCCCCGGAACCGCATGAATTCCTGAACAGAAACCAGTGTTCACCCAACCTTTTTAAACGCTAGCCCACCCTTGTTTATCTACTTCTGAAATAAAAATTTACTAAGAGTTTTGCATCAGTGGGTGAGTGGTTTTGGAAGTTGGTATCGTCCCTATTTTTAGCCAATTCCTTAGTAAAGTTAGGATGTTTGTTTCCAATTTTGATCCTTTCATGTTTCATGTGTGGATTGCAGGCCCTTCCTGATTAGAGTATATGCTTATTGAAAGCAAGAACTACACAGAACTCTTGGGATATTCGCCCTAAAGCACCATAGCTGATGGGTACAGTGCAGGTTAATTGAACTGAGGCCTTGCAGACTAGCCTCACAAGTTTCCGCCGATGAGTCCTACCATTGCTTTAACATTTTTATCATGAAAACGAATCTGATGGAACTCAAAATCATCTTTGATCTTTTATGTTGAACTCATTAAACCATGTTAAGAGACAACTGAGATCTCATTTCTGCACCCTCTCTGAACAAACAACTCCCTTAATAGTTCTTTTTAAAATAATAAGAGACAGTCTGGGTTGGTGGTTAAACTCTCAGGTTCTGGACAGACCTGGGTTCAAATTTTGGCCTCACCGCTTCATGACTTTGTTTCCTGCAAACTTTGTTGACTTTCCTGCAAACTTCATGACTTTGTTTCATGTCCTCTGTGCCTCAGGGCTCTCATTTGTAAAATGGGAGGATAACAGCAATAGGAAAGAATGCACAAAGCATATGAAGGGAGAGTTCCCCAAAAGGAGATATAGAAGTCCGTTAAGTATAAGAAAGGACTTGGGCCTTACTCATAATAAGAGAAAATTAAAGCGACGTGGAGATAGCATATTTTGCACCTATCAGATTGGATGGACTCAAGCTTTGACAATCCTTCTCTTGTCAAGCCTGATGGGGAAATAGACCCCCTCATATATTGCTGGATCTCATTGTTGGAGGCCCTAGGAGGGGCAAGTTGATGACACCTGTCTACATTGCCAATGTGTGTATCCTTGGGTCCAGCCATCCACTTTTGGGAATTTGTCATACGGATATACTGCACACTTATGAAATGGTATATGTTCAAACTTATTCACTGTAGCGTTTTTCTTAATGGCAAAAGATTGGAAAACAATCCAATTGTCCATCCACGTGGAACTGGTTAAATCAGTTATGACGCGTTAGTACAACAGACTGTTAGGCGATTCTATACCGCAGTAAAAAAGAGGAAAAGAAGAAAAAAGGTCTCTCCATATTGGTGTGGAGATACTGACAAATCTATGGCTAAGTGGGGAAAAAAACTAGGTGCAGAACAGGGTGTAGAATGCATTACGTTTTGTGAAAAACAAAAAGGAAAAAACGTCTATTGGTTTGCACTAGTATTTGCATAAATGAACTCTGAAGGATTTCCTAAAAATCCTATGAAGTGGTTACCTTTTTAGAGAGCCGATCAGGGCTGGTGGGGGGTTGGGGGGTGGGCGATAATCACTCTGGACCTCTGAAGATTGACTTCTGAAACCTGTAAATCTTTCAGCTGTTCAGAAAAATTGGATAAACGTCCGAGCATTTCTGATGTTTTTCCCTTTTGCCTATCTGGGGAGCGGTGGTTGGAACACTCTGTAGCCTCATTTATCATTTACGTAGCACGCCTACTGCCTCTTGCCTCAGACTGGAGAGGACAGCTTAATGTAATTGGTAAAGGGCACGCCTGGATTTGGGGTGAGCCAAACCTGGATTCCAGTTTGGGCTCCGTTGCTTACTGGCTGTGTGGTCCAGGGCAAGCTACGTCACCTCTCTGAGCTTTGTTCTTTCACTTGGAAAATGAGGAGGCATCTCATTTTACAAGTGTGAAGAATAAATCAGATGTTAGGAACACGCTTAGCACCGTGCATGGCGGTTGTGGCTAAGTACTCCTTAAATGATGGCTAGTGTTAGGCTCTAAGCTCCTAGATGTCAGGGGTTGTTGTTCTGTGTTTTGTTTGTTATTTTCTTCCACCAAATCAGTCTTGAGAGGGCTTTGTGCAGACTCACACAGAGGGCTGTTTATGAACATGACGTGATGTGGATGGTGACACTCTTGGTTCCTGAGGGATGGCAGGGAGACAGGTATTCTTGTTCTTAGCTCATAATTATTTATTTATTTTTGGCTGCATTGGGTTTTCGTAGCTGCGTGCGGGCTTTCTCTAGTTGCGGTGAGCGGGGGCTACTCTTCGTTGGGGTGAGCGGGCTTCTCATTGTGGTGGCTTCTCTTGTTGCGGAGCACGGGCTCTAGGCGTGTGGGCTTCAGTAGTTGTGGCTCACGGGCTCAGTAGTTGTGGCTCGTGGGTTCTAGAGCGCAGGCTCAGTAGTTGTGGCGCACGGGCTTAGTTGCTCCGTGGCATGTGGGATCTTCCCGGACCAGGGCTCGAACCCGTGTCCCCTGCATTGGCAGGCGGATTCTTAGCCACTGCGCCAACAGGGAAGCCCTTAACTCATAATTTAAAGGGGCTGGAACAGAAGGGCAGAAATTGCTGCTTCTTTTCCTCCTCAAGGCATGACCTGTGTCTGTTGGGGGCAACAGGACAGTGACCTGAAAACTCAGGGGCTCCTCTCCGTGGGCTGGGCTCTCCACGGACTCAGGTGGAGTGGGTCAGAGGTGAGCAGGTGAGCCTCAGGTGTGTTTAAGGATTCTACAGACACCTCTTTTCATGTTGATGCCGGAGCCTGGGGAATATCACTAGTTCAACAAATAATTATGAGCACCTAGCATGGCTCTGACAACTGGTTATGAATCTGGAGAAACAAAGAGAAATGAAATCTGATTTTTGGTCCTTGCTAAAACCAATTCTCAGGACAGTCGGCCTTTGTTTCCTGTGCAGGTTTAAATATGTGGCTTTCCCCCAGAACCTTCCATCTTGGGTCTATCCTCGCCTCCCTTTTACCTTTGACGTTTTAGATTTACCCGAGGCTGTACTCTTTCTGACTCACCTAAATGAAAGACATTTAAGACATTTAACCTGAAGGTCGAAGCGCACAGGCATCCGGACAGGGAAGGACTCTAGGTCACCTAAGGATGCAGGTACCCGGATCTGTACAGGAGAGAAGTAGCGTTATAGCAGCCACATCCTCGAACAGGGAGGGTGGAGGTGGACGATCTATCTGCATCCACCCTGCCGTGTGCACGTAGGGCAGGGAACAGGGGTGTCACAAGCCTGGCAGGATGACTTTGTGACTAGGAGCCAGAGATCGCAACCTCCTTACCCTTAATCGGACATGTACGACGTTTGCAAACATCAAACTCAACGGGACCTGTGATTTTTACCATTTGTCAGCTTGAGATGCTGATGAGAGCGAGGGGATGGCATACAAATAATGAAGGATCTTTAAATTAGAGGACTTTATGTAACACTTTACAAAAATACTTCTGTGGGCTTCCCTGGTGGCGCAGTGGTTGAGAGTCCGCCTGCCGATGCAGGGGACAGGGGTTCGTGCCCCGGTCTGGGAAGATCCCACATGCCGCGGAGCGGCTGGGCCCGTGAGCCATGGCCGCTGAGCCTGCGCGTCCGGAGCCTGTGCTCCGCAATGGGAGAGGCCACAACAGTGAGAAGGCCCGCGTAGCGCAAAAAAACCCCCCAAAAAACCCCCAACAAAACCCAAAAATGCTGCTGAGCTACTTTGATGGTGTAATATCAAGAAATTGCTGAACTTCCTTAGCGCAGGAAATAACCCTGCTTCCTTTTCCCAGACAGTTAGTTCGCGTCTATCCAGTAGATGAAGACAAATGAAACTGACTTAGACCTATTACCTACGGCCTGGTTCATACATCAGGCTGGGACCAGCTCTTCCTTCCTCCTTCCTTCCTCACTTAGTAGTAAATAGTAGCTACTATTATATTATTATAATGCTACTAATATATTATACTATTATATTAATAATCCATTATATTATTATAATGATCCCAATCATGTATTAACCACGCCCCCGCCCCGCCCCCAGCCCCTCCCCGGCGCTCTCCATGGCCAGGGGTGGAGGTGTTAGCTTCCCGGCAGCCGTGGTGCTCCGAATCCGTGACTGGGACTTCAGAGACCCCTCCTCAACCCTCCCTCTGCGGCCGTGTGGGTGGCCGAGTGACACTCAGGCGGCAGAGGAGAGAAGGCTTTAAAGAATTAGGGGCTGGGACTTCCCTGGTGGTCCAGTGGTTAAGACTCCACACTTCCAATCCAGGGGCAGCGCGGGTTCCATCCCTGTTGGGGAAACTAAGATCCCACCTGCCCCATGGCATGGCCAAAAACGAAACAAAAAATTAAGAGAAAGAATTCGGAGCATCAGAGAATAGCAGCGCCTTGCTCCCATCCCTCACTCTGCCGGCACAGGGACTCTCTCAAACCTTTTAACAGCATCTTGAGTATACTGCACGCTCTTTCAATGCTCTGGGAAACGGAGTTAGGGAGGCCCAGAGCTCTAGCCTCGGAGGAATGGCCACGCTCAGCCGGGCACTGTGCTGGAAGGAGCTGTTAGTTTCCGGGCATCTCTTGAAAAGCATCCTTCTTCACCTCCACCGCTGCCTCACAAAGGGCAAAAAGCCTGCCGTGAGATCCCAGGCTCGGTACTTGGGTTGTTCCTGTCGTTTCCTGCAATGTTTATCCGGTCCTCTCTGTACTTTGCCAGCTAGAACAAAACAGCGCTGCTATGGAAACTGCAAACACCAGGCAATCCTGGCCCCTGCACTTGGCAGCCCAGCCAGAGATAATGGCTTTTGTTGTTATCTACTGGATGCCGATGACGACGCTTAGTCGGTTGTACCCTCAGGCCCTAACTAGGGACACGCTGACACTGCACCATCAAGGCTCTCTTGTAAACTTCCCCGGCCTCGTGATGCAGCGACGCAGGCCTGAGATAACCAGTACAGCCCTTATCCTGATGACAACCTGGGGCTTTATGCTTCCTTGACAACTTCTGTGGTCTCCCCGCTCTCAGGTGACCCAGAACTCTCAAAATAGTCTGCCGAACTCTGTAACTTGCCCAACCAACTGGCAAATCTTCCATCCCGGTTTTCTTTCTTTTTTTTTTTTCCGGTACTAATAAATACATTCTCCTGGAGATGGCTGTGACTCAGATGCATCGTGTCATCCCAGCAGGAACGGCTCATGACACTCAAAACAGGTGACTGGACATTTTTCTTCCCAGAATAAATTCAAAGCCCAGCCCTCTAAACACACGTTTAATATGAAACTCCAAAGATTACTAAAACTTCTCTGTTGGCTGCAACATTTCCTAGGAGGTCCGTTCACTATATCTGACGTTAATTGTTATAATGCTGGGAGAAAAGGAGTCCCAGAGACTGAACAGTGGGATGTGGGAGCCTTTCACCCCTGGGTAGTAGCCAGGCTAAATCAAACACGGCCGGGCAGGGAGTAGGTGTAGACAAACAGCTGTGTTTAGAACGCACGGATGTCTATTTTTCCAATATTTGTGCTTTGAAAAGAGTTTTCTGCTTGAAATGCAGCCTCTCTTGTGCTTGGAGCTCACATGTGTGGCAGCAGAAACTATTCCATCTCTATTTCTGTGATTCTCAGGGACTGGCTTTCTTAAAGCGGTATTTTCTCCACCCCCCCCCCTTGGCAACACCCATTTTCTCTGGTTTCAAACTGCTCTATTCTGGAGGAGATAATCTTGAAAAATCTTCTGACCCATTTGCTTGCAAATGCTTTTCTTTGGTAAGAATTATTTGATATTCTTGAAGCTCTTGCCACACGAAGTAGGGTGATTTTTGAATTCTATTTGATCCTTTTCAAAGCTGGCTCGCCTTGTTCTAGCAGAAAAATTGCAGTACAGTCACACACAGAAAACAGGTCTAATTCCTGACGTTATTTCACATTTGGAGGCTGTTGATCACAGGAATATCTGGGTGAGGGAGGTGGCTCCGTGTGAGACTACAATCACTCATGGCCCTCCTCCCTCTTCCCCCAGAGAGGATAGAGCAGGGGCAGTCCCTGGCTAAGAATTTAATGGAGTCTTTGCAGACAGTCATTTTAGTAATTTTAAAGGTTGAGGCAGGCCTTGGTGTAGGTAAGGAAGCTGCAGTCAATATATACACAGATCTCGACTGACACATACATGTATGTATGACTTATCAGTGGGTTGGATTCTTATTTCCAGCTGACCACTGAGGTGCAATTTGATTTGAATTTGTGCATGCGGGAGGATGGGTGGAGAAGGAAAGATATTGGTCTTCATAATTACATAGGATATTAACTGCACTGGGAGAGAGTCAGCCTTGCAAACTGTTAACCTCAAACAATAAAATGGTAAGTTATTTTACCAGCAGAATACATTTATTTGAGAACGGCAAAGAATAGCAATTTGGGACGTGCAACTATGGGGAACCACATTCCAGTCTGGTAAAGCAAAGTAGAGGAAACTCTTTTATAGAGGAGAAGGGGAAGTTGGGAGGGCATGTTATAAACAAAAAGTCCATTGGAGGAAACTGGGAGATCAAAGTATAGTGATCTTTTCAATTGGCTGAGCTGTGACAGTCTCTCACTGGCTGAGCTATTGCCAGGAAAGGAGAAAATTTTTCTTTCTCCTGCTGGCAGTAGGAGAGTAGCATCACTTTCTGCCAGAGATACAAGGTACGTCTCCTTCTGTTGGGATCTGTCCATGTGTGAGTGGTGTATCTGTGAGAGCTCCCCTTTCTGGACTCCTGACTCCATTTTAGTGAGGTTTCCCTTTATTAATTTTCACATTTCCCCCTTTAGATCAAGATCTTTCTCAAAAAGCATCGCTGATCCAAGAGTCAAGTTTTGTTTTGTTTTGTTTTTGTTTTTTTTATTTTTTTTTTAAAACAAGCATTTGGAGGCCTTTTGTCCTTCGATGCCGGAAGGACTTTTTCTGGGTGTTGTGACTCATGTCGGAGGGAAAGTACACAGATTGGAAAACTATTGTGGTCGCATTTGAGTAACAAGGAGGGGCAGGAGGGAGATCTCTTAGGCATTTTCCATCTAAAGTCTGTATCTTAGAATTGTGAATACAGCAAGGGCACACTCAAAACTGAAGGAATTAAACAAGTGCTTTATGAAGATGGTGCAGGAATAAACATGAAGTCATTCAACAGTATTGTTATCTCAAAAGAAACTGTTTGGAACCAAATGTTGTATCAGTAATACGACCTGTAGGTTGCAAATTCAGAAACTATGAATTTGGATAATATCCGGAGTCAGTTTTTGGTTTCGATGAAAGAGAGACTTCTGTGAATTATAAACCTTCTAAAAGACCTGGTCTGGAGATCTTGGGAAAGCTGTCTCATCAGATGTCATCCGCTTCAATTCTGGGAAGTCTTTACCTTCAGGTCAGCAGATCCTGTGCCGGTCCAGTCAGGGTTTGGTGCTTCCTTTAGATGTGTCATGTGAGTCCGGGAGTCTGTTCCCTGGAGTTTGGCGGCCCAAGGGTTGGTTAGCAGTACCTGATAGGAGCCTTTCCAGCGAGGTTGAAGAGAGTCTTTTTGGAGGTACCTTTTCCAATAGAGAACACCTCCAAGTTGAAAGGTGTGATGCTTAAGGTCTTCGTATCCTGAGAGCTCACTGTGAAAAGATTGCTCGACCAGGGCATGGTTATTTATTTATTTATGGCTGCGTTGGGTCTTCGTTGCTGTGTGCGGGCTTTCTCTAGTTGCGGCGAGCGGGGGCTACTCTTCATTGTGGTGCGCGGGCTTCTCATTGCGGTGGCTTCTCTTTTTGCAGGGCGTGGGCTCTAGGCCTGCAGGCTTCAGTAGTTGTGGCACGCGGGCTCAGTAGTTGTGGCGCGCGGGCTCTAGATTGCAGGGGCTTAGTGGCTCTGCGGCATGTGGGATCTTCCCTGACCAGGGCTCGAACCTGTGTCCCCTGCGTCGGCAGGCGGATTCTCAACCACTGCGCCACCAGGGAGGCCCCGGCATGGTTATTTTTAGTGGAAGCAATTAGGCCTTTACAATACTGAAGTATATCTCCTTTTATCAGCTGTGGATCAGAGAAGCCGGGCCGGGTGCACTGGGCACCCTGTGCCCATTTCACAGGGTGAGAGTTTATGAGGTCTCAACGTGGTGGACCTGAGATTTAGAAGGACCAGTGGCAGTGCTTTTAGCCAGGGTACTTGAAGGCTCTCTATGAATTTTGCCAGTTGAGTCTTAATAGTGCTGTTAGTACGCTCAACTAGCAGTGAGCATTGAGGATGGTACCTACAGTGAAAGTGTAAAAACGGCCAAGCAGTCAGACTTGTACCTGACCAATAAAGGGTTCCTCAATCACTATGAAGTTTGAGAGGAGTTCCCAGGTATGGACGATCTAACAAAATATTAGCCACCAAAGAAACAGTGGCCTGTCTGTAAGGGCAAGCTTCAGTCCAGTGAGGAAACATACAGACCATAATTAAAACATATTTATAGCCTGAGATGGGGGCAGCTATATGAACTCCATCTGCCAAACCTTGAATGGCCCACTAGGCAATTCAGACCGTCTAGGAGCGATGCGAACAGGTTCTCCTGGATTGTATTTTGGGCAGGTGGGACAAGCAAGGTGGGCCCTCCTTGTGACATTATTATATTTTCCCACCAATATTCCTTCAGGAATGTTATCATTTGGTCAGTGGAACCAATGGTTTAATGCATGTACAGTGGTAAGGAGTGTGTATCACAGCGGGAGGTGCACCATGGATTTTGTCGATATTAGTTGGAGATTTTGTCCATAAGAAGGGTGGTAGCTGATTCAACAGGGAGAAATGGTCAGTCTTTCAGCTTCAGTACCGCCAGAGACAGAGAACATAAAAGACGTCAAAGTGTCTTTTATTTTTTTATTTTTATTTTTTTTGCGGTACGCGGGCCTCTCACTGTTGTGGCCTCTCCCATTGCGGAGCACAGGCTCTGGACATGCAGGCTCAGCGGCCATGGCTCACGGGCCCAGCCGCTCCGCGGCATGTGGGATCTTCCCGGACCGGGGCACGGACCCACGTCCCCTGCGTCGGCAGGCAGACTCTCAACCACTGCGCCACCAGGGAAGCCCCAAAGTGTCTTAATTCATCTGGTTGGCTCTTTTGATGGCTGCTGTCGATTCTAGAATTGTTTCCCCCTTTTGAGAGAAAGAGAGTCTGGTATGGTAATTTTCCAAGACGTCAGGGCCTAATAAGTGAATAGGGGTGGAGGAACTAAGGAGAAAAGGGTGTGCATCTCTCAAAGGGCCTAAACGATAGGGAACAGGTTCAGAGACAGGAACTTGTCGAGGTTCATTAGAGATCCCCACTATTTGAACTGTTTTAGTGCTCTGAGGCACGGCTGCTTCAGAGCAGGGGGGTTGATCACTGAGAGCGTGGCTCTGGCATCATTAAAGACACAGAGAGATTAATCTCCGAGCTGGAGAGTTGTTTTTCTGAGCTGATTAAGGGGAAAATTGGCAAGAACCCCTGTAGTTCCTCAGAGCCCCCTCATTGGGAATTAGGAGGACATTGGAAAGGCTGGTTAGAGGGCTGGAAATGACCCAAACGCTTAAATTTGTAAGAAAGGCTTAAATCTTTTTTCCCAAGGTCATGACTCTTTGCAATAATAGCAGAAACTAGGAGGTTTTTGGTTTCGTTTAGAGATCTTCATTTGTCAGAGTTTAAGAATTTAGCAGTCTTTCTTTCTGGTGACTCATCTAGGGTACAAGCAAGCTGATTTGCTAAATTAACTCAATCTGGAGTGGACCTAGTTTCTCATTCCATCCTGCCCCTTTCAACTGAAAGAGAAGATCCCTGTTCGGCCATTCATAAACGTGGAATTAAAGGCCACCCTAATGGAACTAACCTCTGAAGGAAGACCAGAATTTTCTTTAAAGATAATCTGAAGTTAACTACAATAGTTATGAACAGGTTCATCGGATTTTTGTGTGCAAGCGTGAGTTTTGTTCCCATCAGCAGGCTTGGGAAAGGCTACAGGGATTGCTTGATAGAGGTTTTCAGCCAGTGCTCTGCACTCTTGTCGAGTTAGGGGTTTGCTTTCTAACCCCCTCCAGGATGTTCCCATAGGGCTAGTTTCATCCATTGTTTGGCTTGACCCTCACCAACAAGCATGTGGACTAACTGATATAAATCTGAGAAACCAGGCTGGTAGGTTTGAGTAACTATGTTAAATTCTTTAGCAAACCCATGGGGTTCCTCACTTACTTCTAGAAACTCTAACTGTGGCTCAAATTCAGCCTTAGTCCAGGGAACATAAGAAATTTGGGGTTTACCTGGATCCTCAGAAGATTTCACACTAACGGGGAAGGTTCTGATAGGGTCAGAGAAGGAAGATGGCCCTGGAGGCAAAGCCCGAGACACGGAAGCTGCAGAGGTGAACATGAGACTTCAGAAGCCCTTTCGTCTTTCTTTCTTTTTTTTTTTTTTTTGGCGGTACGCGGGCCTCTCACTGTTGGGGCCTCTCCAGCTGCAGAGCACAGGCTCCGGACGCGCAGGCTCAGCGGCCATGGCTCACGGGCCCAGCCGCTCCGCGGCATGTGGGATCTTCCCGGACCGGGGCACGAACCCGTGTCCCCTGCGTCGGCAGGCGGACTCTCAACCACTGCGCCACCAGGGAAGCCCCGTTTCGTCTTTCTTTAATCCTTTGATTGCTTCAGTTAATTTAATTATTGTACTTTGCAGAGAGGCAATTTTAGACTCCTGGTAATGTTTGGGAACCTTAAAATACCTACCCAAATAGGCATCGAATTTAGTTTTGACGATTTCAGAGCCACGGCTGTCTAATGCAGCCACGGAGTAAGGCTAATGCCTGAGGGTAGGTTTTCTTGGGTAGATGAAGAGTCTTAGTCTGAATTATGTTTGTATGTGTGACTAACGCTGTGCTGTGCTCACGCATAAGCCCTGGCTTCTCAGGGGCTTATCGCAGTGAAGGTTTACTGGTTGCTCACAGCATACACTCTGTCTCATGGCGGGGCGGGCAGCCCTCCTCCATCTGGTAGCCGTGCCATCTAGAATGGGAGGCCTACCAAAGCGCGAGAGCAGGAGAAGAGAGGGAGTGTATGACCGGGTCTGGAAATGGCAAACATCGCTTCCAATCCTGTCCCGCTGTCCAGAGCCCAGTCAGGAGCTCTAACATTAACTGCAAGGTAGGCTGAGAATGGAGTCTTCCTGTGGGCCTGGGAAGAGGAAAACGAAACAAGATCCGTGAGCACCGAGCATTGTCTCTGCTGCAGAGATTAAGGAAAGGCCTGCTTTGGAGAGAAGGGCAGGCCTGAGGACAAGAGAGGGTTAGGAAGTGGACGTGCCCCTCACTGAGCAGAAGTGAGCTCTCCGGGTCCTTTTCCCCTGGACTGTGGGATACATCATCTTTAGCACGTAGCTTTGTGCTCTCTTCCGATGTGTAATTCACTTTAATTCTCCCAACCTTTCATGGGAAGCTGATACGCATCCCTCTGTGGCCTCAGGTCGAGGGATGCAGAGAAGAAAGAGACAGCACAATGAGAGGAAGTGCTGTCTGCCTGCCGCCTCTCTGCTGGTCCCTTAGAGAAGCAGCGGCAGCCATCGAAGTCTGCGTCCTGGAGTCCAGGCAGGGACCAGCCACAAAGTGAGTGGTGACCTGAGGGTCCCGCAGCAGGGAGCGCTCCCAGCAGAGAGCTCAGGAAGGAGGTGACCGAAGCCTTCTCTTTGTTACTATCCACCAGAGAAAGCAGTCCTCTGGAAGGGGGATGCTAATGACTTGGGTTGCGCTTGGCCATAAAAACAGCTCAAAGCCCAGGTCTTGTCAGTAGCCTTCCATACGGTTCAGTACTATCGACTGAGCACCTGCACAGCCTGGTGCTACCTGGCTGGACACGCCGCAGCCTCATCTCATTAATCTTCACAGCAACCTGACGAGGTAGAGGCTATTATCCCCCATTTTACAGATGAGGAAACGGAGGCCAAGACAGGTTATTTAGCCCAAGGGGCAGAGACAAGAGTATAACCCAAGTCTGCTTGATTCTAAAGCCAGTCTTATACTTTCCTGACTAGCAGTGGTGAATTACAGTTAACACCCCTCAGGGGATCCTCAGAAAATGGGCTTCTGTCCATGACTGAATCTGCAGGATCTCAGGAGGATTGGGATTAATTTGGGGACCGCGGTTGGAATCAAAAGTCCTGCTTTGTGAAGTGTCTTAGAGCCTGGATGTCCTAAAATTCTGGGAGAGCTAAGACAGGAAGAGTTCCAGCCTGTTCAGGAGTTTATATCACTCCTTGATATGATATATACTTGATAGTGTCCTGCAGATGCTGGCCTAAAATAGACCAAAGAAAGAAAGAGAGGAAAGAAAGAAAGAAGAGAGACAGAAAGATATACAATACTCGCATCATAAATTACCAAAACGGCATGATTCAGTTAATATTTCAGCTTAAATGACTATCGCTATGGCTCTGTATATAAATATGTGTACGTGTATACATTTATATACACATACAGATATACTGTGTACTGTGTGTATATATATGTGTATATATATATATATATATATATATACACACACATATATCTGTATGATAGTAAAGATAGTGTCCTGGGGATTCTGGCCTGAAACAGATGAAAGAAAGAAAGAAAGAAAGAAAGAAAGGGAGGGAGGGAGGGAGGGAGGGAGGGAGAGAGAGAGAGAGAGAGAGAAAGGAAGGAAGGAAGGAAGGAAGGAAGGAAGGAAGAAGGAAAGAAAGAATATATAATACATGCCTATATAAATTACCTAAACATGATTCAGTTAATATTTAAGCTTATATGCCTATATAGCTGGCTCTGTGTCTGTGTTTGTATGTGTGTATATATATATATATATATACACACACATTTATATCAGTATGTGTATATATATATATACACATTCACTCATGTTTAAATAATATTTTTTATAAAAACAATATTCAACTCTAATTCTATTTTTTTTAGAATTGCTTTATTTTTATTTTATTTTTTATTTATATATTTTTATTTTTGGCTTCGTTGGGTCTTAGTTGCGGGATCTTTCATTGCGTCATGCAGCGCACAGGCTTCTCTCTAGTTGTGGCTTCTCTCTAGTTGTGGTTTCTCTCTAGTGGCTTCTCTCTAGTTGTGTGGCTTCTGTCTAGTTGTGATTTCTCTCTAATGGCTTGTCTCTAGTTGTGGCTTTTCTCTAGTTGTGGCTTCTCCCTAGTGGCTTCTCTCTAGTTGTATGGCTTCTCTCTAGTTGTGGTTTCTCTCTAGTGGCTTCTCTCTAGTTGTGGTTTCTCTCTAGTGGCTTCTCTCTAGTTGTGGCTTGTCTCTAGTTGTGTGGCTTCTCTCTAGTTGTGGTGCTTGGGCTTAGTTGCCTTGCGGCATTTGGGATCTTAGTTCCCCAGCCAGGGATCGAACTTGCATCCCCTGCATTGGAAGGTGGATTCTAAACCACGGGACCGCCAGGGAAGCCCCTCGAATTCTATTTCTGCAGCAGCTTTGGGGTGCTCTTCCTTGAGTGTGTTGGTGCTTGTGGGGACGTTGGGCGTGGGCAAGCTGTGATCAAGGCCAACCACCAGGAAGGCACGGTGCAGGCTGAGGAGGGAGGAGAGAAGTACGGAGAGGGCCCGGCTCAGAGGCCAGGCACCACTAGAGGACGCTGCAGGCCTGTCTGCCTGCGCTGTGACAGTGGCCTGGCTCTTAAAGGTGGTAAAACATGGCTTTATAGATTTAATAGTTTAATGTGGTGATGCCTTGGGATGTCTTGGGATGATGTTGGTAATTTTCTTTCTTTGAGAGCTGTTGTGCTCTCAGGATCCGTCTCATTTTTAAAAAACCAAAACTGTGCCTGGGCATGCGTCCTGAAGATGGGTCCAGAGCTGGCAGTATCCTTTCTTTCAGGCACATAGGTGGATGCTGTCAAAGACACAAGAGCTGATGCCCTCCCTCCCTCCCTCCTTCCATCCTTCCTTCTTTAGCTTCAGATCTTGTGTCTCTTCCTCACCCAGGCTTGTAA
Source organism: Stenella coeruleoalba (assembly GCF_951394435.1). Classification (NCBI taxonomy): domain Eukaryota; kingdom Metazoa; phylum Chordata; class Mammalia; order Artiodactyla; family Delphinidae; genus Stenella; species Stenella coeruleoalba. Next base: position 5,026,158 of record NC_137149.1, read on the forward strand.
AGTCAGACACTCAGTAGTAAAACTTGGCTTCTTTGGCCTTGTATCTGAGGAGTGCGTATCACAGTAACACTCAGGGCCTCGGTGGTTTATAAATGAATAAAACTCAATGAGTACATGAAACCGACGTCTGAGGTTGAAGTTCAGTGAAAGTACCAAGTTTTTCATAGTTCCCTCCAAGTGCAACGTTAAAATGACCTCATTTCAGGCTGTGAGTTTAGTGTTTTTGCTTTTTAAATGAAGACTTCAAGACGTTCCATTAGATAAGTCAAGATGCATTACCTAAAACATGCTGTTTTCTAGCTGAGGGTCGGGGGAGGGAGGGAACAGAGGGCATGTTGGAAGTCAGAGAACATCCCTGACGGTTAAGGTGGAATCATTACCCATTTCTTCTTGGGACTCAAGTGGATCCTTTAATTTCTAGGCATGGGAGATCCCAGGCATTCCAATTAACGGCACTTTTTTTTTCATACAGAGTGTAATAAACACTGCAAACTTGGAAAAGAGAGAGAAACCATGAAATAAAACAGAACGTAAAAGGCAGAAATCCTGTGGCCCTAGGGCTAGTTTGGTGCTGGGATCGGGGGTGGGCTCCTGAGGTCCCAGAATTCCTCCCAGTGGCTCAAATCCTTCCAAGGAAGTGGAGGCAAGGACACATTGGCTCAGTGGTACCTGTTATTTAAAGACCAAGAATCCTAACTTAGGGACACCCACTAAATGCCATTGACTTTTTTTTTTTTTTTGCGGTACGCGGGCCTCTCACTGTTGTGGCCTCTCCCGTTGCGGAGCACAGGCTCCGGACGTGCAGGCTCAGCGGCCATGGCTCACGGGCCCAGCCGCTCCGCGGCATGTGGGATCTTCCCGGACCGGGGCACGAACCCGCGTCCCCTGCATCGGCAGGCGGACTCTCAACCACTGCGCCACCAGGGAAGCCCTGCCATTGACTTTAATGACCTCTGATCCTTGCATTTCTGGGAGGTGGGTATTATTTTCCTTAAAAAATTTTTTTAAAATTATATGGGAAGAGTGATAATAATTATAAAGGCCTACACTCAGCTGATAAAATATATATTGTTCCAGAAAAAATTATTACATGTATTAAAAATGAATTATTTCTGACAGTGAATGGCTCCCATGACATTTTTCAACATTTAAAACATAAGCAGGCTTCAGGCTTTATACTTACAGGGAAAAAAATTTCTGCTTTGTGGAATCAGAAAGGTTTTTTTGTTTTAAAATTTTTGTTGGCGTATAGGTGATTTACAATGTTGTGTTAGTATGGGGTGTACCAGCAAAGTGAATCAGTTATACCTATATATACATGCTCATTTTCTAGCTTCTTTCCCCATATAGATCATTATAGAGTATTGAGTAGAGTTCCCTGTAGGGAACTCTATAGAGTAGGTCCTTATTAGTTATCTATTTTATATTTAGTAGTGTTTATATGTCAATCTCAATCTTCCAATTTATCCCTCCCCCCCCACCCCCTTACCCCCTGGTAACCATAAGTTTGTTCTCTACGTCTGTGACTCTGTTTCTGTTTTGTAAGTAAGTTCATTTGTACCCTTGTTTTTAGATTCCACATATAAACAATATCATATGATATCTGTCTCTCCCTGTCTGACTTACTTCACTTAATATGATAATCTCTAGGTCCATCCATGTTGCTGCAAATGACATTATTTCGTTCTTTTAATGGCTGAGTAATATTCCATTGTGGGTGTTATTTTCCTTACTTTGTAAGGCTAGAAATGGAGGCTCAGAGAGGTGAAGAAAACTGCCCACATAACGGTTAACACCAATGAAGCCCTTACGCACCAGTTCAAGTTATAGGCACTTTATATGTAGTAACTTATTTAATCTTTACTCTATCCCTATGATTAGGCCACTCTTATTCTCCCCATTTCACAGATGAGGAAACTGAGGCACAGAGGTCAAGGGGCTCATCCAAAGTCGTGTGATTAGTGAATGGGCGGGCCGGGATTCAAACCAAGTCTGTCCGATTTCCCAACCTCTTTTATTTTTCTTACCTCACCATGTGGCAGCTTAAAAAACTGAGAAATATCACAAACATCACAAAATCCAGAAAAATAACATACTGTTTTGATTAATTTATTTTCTAGGATACTTTTATATTTTTCCCTACTTTTTTTGGCGGCGCGTTTTGACTCTTTACATAACAATAATTTTGTGATATCAATTGCTATAGTGACAATAGAAAATAATTCAGTCCTTCCTTTAGCCTGATTGATCAAAACTTTTTAAAATAACTTAGAGTTGAGGGGCTTCCCTGGTGGCGCAGTGGTTGAGAGTCCGCCTGCCGATACAGGGAACGCGGGTTCGTGCCCCGGTCCGGGAAGATCCCACGTGCCGCGGAGCGGCTGGGCCCGTGAGCCATGGCCGCTGAGCCTGCGCGTCCGGAGCCTGTGCTCCGCAACAGGAGAGGCCACAACAGTGAGAGGCCCGCGTACGGCAAAAAAAAAAAAAAAAAAAATTAGAGTTGAGAATGCATAAATCATGTGATGTCACACACAGACAAACTTGTTTAATACAGCTATAGGATTTAGGCCTATGATAAAGGAATTATGATAAATTCTATTTTGTACGATTCTCATGAAAAATATCTAGCGCATCTATAATTATATACCATGCATTGTTGCATCTATTCCTGACAGAAACTTTTGTTGTGACGAGGCTTCAACGAGAATTGAATCTTCCAGTTACAATTTAACATGTCTGAAGACTCAAATTATTTTCCACCAACTGGCTTCTGGTTCCCTATGTTCCAAATCTTGTTTCTCTTCTGCTACCCACACACTTTCAGTGCTGGGTGCCGTAGAACAGGTGATAATACATTTGGGTTTATCTGGGTCAGTCCCAGTTTACACCTGTCGTCCTGATATAATAGGGCCTTTCTTTTCGCTCACAAAACTGTCCTGGTGGGGAGGAAGGAGCTAAAGCAGTTCATTTGTGATCCGTTTCTCCTCTGATTCCTGGGGGAAAGCTTCTGCAAAAGAAAGGAAGTGGCCTGGCTTCATCTCTCTGTAAATATGCTCTTAACTGGACCCCCTGGTAGACCAATGATATTTGATAGGAAAGTCCTTATATATTGAGTGTTCTTAGTTGGATATCCTTGATTTGGGATTACTTAGGGCCAACAAACCTAGATGTTATAGATTTATGAGGCATGATGCCTGGAGAAGATCGTGTTACCTATACAATTACCTGGGTATAAAATGGGGATGTTTCATAACCTAAAATCTCCTTGATGTGTGAGGTGACACACCAACCTTACCTAGAGACCCTCATATATTATTATTCTGTCCAGAGGGCATGTGTCTGATGTGAGAAGGAAGGACTGGGGCAGTCAGTAGGACACCTCAGACATCACCCTGCTTTGCCTACGCCTCCTGGTGGCTTATATCCTTAAAACCACTAGTACAGCTTGATTTGGGGGTAACGTCTCAGATTTGTGTGAGCGTGATTTGACAACCTGATGCTTTAGGCTAGCTCACTGGGGTTGCTTACAAGAGATTATAGGGCATCCTAGCCTTCTGACCCAGAAGGTCACATGATCCTGTGACCTCTAGCTCTGTATCTTTGTGTCGTGAGGTTGGGCACGTTGGCATAGACGGAGCTTTACTGGAATCCTACTGATGACTAGACGCGGAGAAGACAAACGACTTCCCAGGTGGTACTGGTATCGGTGTTCCGAGTTCCACATCTTGCGAACCACTAGTTTAAAACCATTGATTGGCCTCTCTAGGTCCCAGTCCCATTTTGGGGTCGTGCTCCGATGACAGCCTGGGAGACTCTGAAACCTCGCTTTCCAACCACTGCTTGTGGTTGCTCTGGGTCTTGCCTTTTCGTACTCAAGTATAAATCTGTTAGATTCCACAGAACCACTGAATTACCAGTTTTCTAGTCCCAGCCTCTCTCAATGTCTTTTAGCACAGTTTAAGCCAGAGACATTTAATTTCCAGGAGACCCACTTGGAACAAGCTCTTGACAGACACTCAGCAAGCTTCTGCCATTTAGAGACACTGTTGATACCACAAGGCTGTTGAAGACACAGAGGACCCAAGAAATAGCGTCCTTCTCCCTACAGCCCTGTTGTTCAGCACAGCATGTTAGAGAATCTATAAGGAGAATGAATGATGCCAAGCTCTAATAAAAAAAGGCCAACCACATATATCCAAAGTGGATATAAAGTTTCTGCCATGATCAAATTCCTCGTAAGAAATTAAAATTCAGTAATAAAATCTTGAAATTTCAGGTCCAGATATGTTAGAAGTCCAAGGATGTAAAATTAGAAATATATATTTTTTACCCTTGAGTTAAACATTCTGTTGTTACAGCCTCCAATTTCTTATTCTGCTGAGTCACTGGAACCTCCATCCCAACCCAGCACACGTGTTGAGTACAATGCAGTCCAGGTAGCACCACCTCTGCTGAGACCTCCTTCATGGGCCAGAGCGCCCGCTTTCACATTCTGTAACCCAGCGGGACTGTATGGGGCCTTCCCAGGGCAGACCCTTCCCCCATATCCTCTGCTCTAGCTCCTCTCTGAAGTACCTAGATAACAGTATCTGATGCACATTTCCCGAGTTGTTTTACAGGTGCTCAAACCCTCACCAAATGCAAGAAATCAACTACCTGATGACCACGAGCCCATAGCCCCCAGACCTACTGGGCCTAAGGATGGATAGCGTTAACCCCTGTGACACCACCCTGTTACGTCACCATCAGCCAATCAGAGAACTGTGCACGAGCTGATCACATACCCTGGGACGCCCCTCCCTCACCTTGGCTTTAAAAGTGCTTTGCTGAAACCCTTTAGGGAGTTTGGGGTTTTTGAGAACGAACCACAAGCCACCCATTCTCCTTGTATTGGTGTCTTACGATAAACGCCACACTTTCCTTCGCCACAGTCGATTGGCTTTACTGCACGCGGGCGAGTGGACCCAAGTTTGGTTTGGTAACGCTTTTCCTAGTAGCTTATTTGTCTTGGCTAAAATCTGGGTGTCTGTGTAAGGCCAGAGTGCAGGAAACATTTGCCTGAAGCCACCATGCAGGCAGCCTTCCTTTCATGGAAGCAGTCACTCGCCTAAGGATGAAGCCACCTTAACCGGCAGGAGGGGCAAAAAGTTTTCCCCATTAACACAGACCAGTGGGCTTTCATGTGGCTTCAGAGATCTAAGGTTCCATCTCTAGAGATTCCGATTAAGGTTTGGGGCAGGGTCTAAGAACTGGTAGCTCAACAAGCACCTCAGGTGATTCTGATGGAAGTTGTTTGTTGCATTTGGTTGCAAATTCCTGGAATGTATTCCCAGTCTATAGCGTAGCATCTGGAACTTATTAGGCGCTCAATGAATATGTGTGGACCGAGTAAAACACTTTGAATCTGAAAGGGGAGAAAGGATGACAGGGGATCTGAGGAAGAATTTCATAAAACTGTACTGATCGTCCAGCTTTGTCAAGGCTAAGAGATTCTTCTTAGAATGTATTTGTTAGTAGGTTCTTGGGTTTTAGGTTTTGACGGTGGTGGGACTGGGAAGGAGGGGACATTAGAAAGTCAATTCCTTCTAAAATTACTGGGACTGTATATGTGTATCACATCATCATGTTGTACACTTAGAATATGCTACAATTTTAGCTGTCAATTATACCTCACTAAAACTGAAAAGAATTACTGGGACTGTAGGACCCAAGGGTATGTCAAGTTGTTTGTCAATGAATGTCACTTTCTATACAAACCAGTGCCATTAAATAGTCAGATAGAACCTGTCTTGGACGCAGAATGTCATTTATTGTCTCTACAATGCTTTATAATCCTAATGTCGTATAGCTACTTCTGATTTTAGTGCCACCTTGACTTCCAGCTCTGTTCTGTTAACTCTTATCACTTACACCCTGATTTTTAAAAACTCAGGTATTCTGCGCAAGATTCTTTTCTCCCTTGAAGTTCCTTCCGTCTTGTTATGCTTTACTTTTCTCTCTGCTCCTCTCCTGCACATCTCTAAACTAGACAGTGACATCTCTGCCGCCAATTTGATTCTCTGAGAAATCACTGAAAATCCTTTGGTTAAGGAACTTAGCCACCAGTAATCCATATAGAATGAATTTTCAACTTTTACGTGCTCATACTATATATTTTTCAGAAAGTCACAGATTCTGCTTAACTTGACCTAGCCAGGAGTCCTCAGACATAGGCTAAGGCATGTTTTTCTACCGGTAGGAAAGCTGCCACCAGGCTTAACGAAGATAAGAAGTGGTTGTGCAGCAAAACGTGACCCGAGTTGCTTGGCCCTCAGCTGTCCCGAAGGTTGATAAGGTAATCCTATTGCCTGTGAGAGAGCGTGAGAGCATGTGGCCCCCCCAGCTGCCATCTCAGGGGGATCAGGTGAGGCTCCCGAGCCCCCCAGCTTTGCATGCTTGGATACGTGCCGGTGAGGTTGGCTGCTTCCACTGTAGCGTGAGTCTCGGTGCGTTCAATCACTCTGTCCCTGCCTTTTATTTTGGAGTCTCCCATTGTGAAAAGAAAACGGGAATTCTAAGACGTTTTAGACACTGCATTCTTCGGAGGCATTCTAAGTCTTTCGGACTTGTCTTCTTTCACCCGTGAGACAAAATCCCAGCACTAAAAATAACCCTGGGTGCTGACAGTGTCGAGTTAGGACACAATCCCTATCTCCTTAGTTCCAGAGTAAACAGTTGCGTATCTTGTACCTTGGCCAATCACAGAAGTTGGGTCTCAGCCACTCTGCTATCTGCTCTCTCTGCTGGGCTTCTGCAAATCTGTGCAAACCCTAACCCAGGAATAGTTCATTTTCATCCCAAAATTTGTTTTCCGTCTTCCCTCTGTATTACCACTTTATTTGCCCAGAAACGATCTCACTCTGTCCCTTCACTAGTGGGTCTCAAACATTAGCCTACATCAGAATCACCTGAAATTCACTGAAACACAGATGACTGGGTTCCACCCCGTGAGTTTCTGATTCAGTAGGTTTGGGTTGGGGGTCTGAGAATTTGCATTTCTTTTTTTTTTTTTTTTTTTTGCTGCACGCGGGCCTCTCACTGTTGTGGTCTCTCCCGTTGCGGAGCACAGGCTCCAGACGCGCAGGCTCAGCGGCCATGGCTCACGGGCCCAGCCGCTCCGCGGCATGTGGGATCTTCCCGGACCGGGGCACGAACCCGCATCCCCTGCATCGACAGGCGGACTCTCAACCACTGCGCCACCAGGGAAGCCCTTTGCATTTCTAATAAGTCCCCGAGTGATCTTGATGCTCTTGCTGGTACAGGGACCACACGTTGAGAACCACTGCCCTAAACCAATTTTACTGATTCTGATTAACTACTGGGCTGGGATAAATGTAAAATACCATCAGGTTAAGTTAAAGAGCATCAGGTGGAGATGCTGTTTAATTAAATTGGATTAAATGAATACATGAGATCAATTTAAAATGCCAGCAGATAAATTTAGATACCACTGGGTCAACTTAAAATACCATCACTCATCCCTGGTGGCACAGTGGTTCAGACTCCACGCTCCCAGTGCAGGGGGCCCAGGTTCGATCCCTCATCAGGGAACTAGATCCCAAATGGATGCCACAATGAAGGAGCCTGCGTGCTGCAACTAAGGAGCTGGTGAGCTGCAACTAAGGAGCCCACCTGCTGCAACTAAGACCTGGTGCCATCAAATAAATAAATAAATATTAAAAAAAAAAGACTATTAGTCAGAGATGATGGTTCACCCACAGGTCCTAAGAAAAGGGGCAAAAAAATCAAGAGTGAGTGAGCGTTTTGAGAACCTCTTTCTTCCGTAAATTCTTCAAAAATATATGGGAAGAGATGGCAGTGAATCGTACACCTTTCATGTTGATACAAGTACACCAGAACGTAAGGTTATGGTGCATTATTATATCAGCTCAGCTGAATTATGGGTTGGAACATAACCCTTACAGTCTGATAGAGGACCAAGATGCTGATGAGTCCTAGCTCTTAATTCGGAAAATGGTTATTGAGGTTCTATTATGTGCAAGAAGCCGGATTAAAAATAGGTGCAGAAGTTAGATGACAAGATACCTTTCTAAGAGCTTGCAATCCAGTAGGTAAGACTAGTCAGAACAATAGTACAAGGCATGGAAAGTGTCACGAGAGAAGTACAAATACATTCTTTTGGATGTTCAGAGGGAGAAAGGATCACGTGAAGCTGGGGTTGAGGAAGGGAGAATGAGAAAAAGTGTAAAAGAAGAGGGGGTCTTTTGAGGGGACAGTGGACATCTTAGGTCAGGGACTGGAGGCTGTTTGTGTATTTGAGGACACTAATATAGCACATGGGCAGGTAGATGGTCACTGCGTGTTTGTGGGTACACATCTTGAAGGATGAGTGTGACTTGGTAGGTGGAAAAGGGTGAGAGCCTTCATCAAAAGAATGGGAATTTAAAAAAAAAATATTTATCTATTTGGTTGTGCCGGGTCCTAGTTGCAGTTCGAGGGCTCCTTTGTTGTGGCCTCCCAGCTCCTTAGTCGTGGCTTGCGAACCCCCAGCTGCAGCATGCATGTGGGATCCAGTCCCCTGACCAGGGACCAAACCCAGGCCCCCTGCATTGGGAGTTTGGAGTCCCAACCACTGTGCCACCAGGGAAGTCCCAAGAATGGGAAATTTTGTGGGGAAAAGTGACAAAGCTGAAAGGTACAATTTCAGATGTGAAATGCCAGCTTGAGGAATTTATTTCAAAGGCTTTGGGGGACTGGGTGTTGTTTTATGAACTAGGCAAACAATCTGGTAAATAAGGAGAATGAATTGTGGCTGGGTGTGTGTAACAGTTACGTTCAGTGAACGTTTACTAATGTGCTAGGTTCTGTGCTGAGTACTTCAGGGGGAATATCTTTACTCCTTGTAACAGCTGATGGATAAATACATTATTGTTCCCATTTTACAGAAGAGGATATGGGGACACAGCAACCTAAAGGGAGTTGCCCAAGGTGTCATAACTAGTAAATGGTGGGGAAGTAATGAGAGCCTGAGGAAGGGTGACGGTGGCAGGAGTCCTCAGCAGGGGACGTGCTCTGGGGACATAACAGTATGGCAGAGGTAATATCCACAGGGCTAGGCAATAACCGTGGTGAGAGAGGGAGCAGGATAGGTCAAAGGTGATTCAAGTGTTGAGGCTGGACAGCTTGAGAAAAAAGTGTTCCCATCACCGTGGTTTCCAGTCCTGATAATATTAGCATTGTCAATGAAGTTTCGTTGTCTTTGAAAAGGAGAGAGCGAAACAACAAAGGAGAGAGATGCTTAGTTGAAAAGGCTGTGAGGAGAATGAGTGTCATTAGGTGAAGGGGGGCCCTGCTGTGTGTGTGAGGAACACGGATGTAGCGTGCACTTTGATCCCATTTATGGCCCCGGCAATGCTCCAAAACCTTCCATTTCTCTGCCAGTATACCCTGAGAATTCTTTGCACCTTCTTCCTTAAAGAGGTAGAGTCTATTTCCCCATCCTTTGAGGCTGGGCTGTCCTTGACCATATTTAACGAGGTTTGAACGATGTTGTGCAACTTCTAACCCTGCTCTTCGAGAGGGCTGCACACTTCCACTTGCTCTCTCTCTCTCTCTCTTTTTTTTTTGCAACTTTTTAATTGGAGTATAGTTGCTTTACAATGTTGTGCGAGTTTCTGCTGTGCAGCAAAGTGAATCAGCTATACATATACGTCTCTCCCCTCCTTTTTTGGATTTCCTTCCCATTTACTTCATCACAGAGTGTTGAGTAGAGTTCCCTGTGCTAAACGGCAGGTTCTCATGAGTTATCGATTTTATACACAGTAGCGTGTATATGTCAATCCCAATCTCCCAATGTCCACCTGTTCTCTCGATGTGAGCCAGGCCACAACAAAAATAACACCCAACCTTCAGGGTCGTGAGCAAATGAATGATCGTTGTTTCAATCCACTGCATTTTGGGGTCATTCATTATGAGGCAAAGTCTAACTGATTCACCATGTTACTTGATGGACCCATTCAACAATATTCTCAACTGTGGATTTCCCAGCCATATACAGGCCCAAAGGACTCAAGACTCAACGAGTTGTTCTATCACCCCACTGTAAACCCTTGACTTTCCAGTCCTGGAGGGTTTAAAATTCATTTCTTCATATGTTTAAAACAGAGCAGAAGAAGTCTAACTTAGTTTGTCGACTCAATGATAGATCTGGGAAAAATTTCTCCTGGGGCCCATTTTTAAACAGCAACACCACTTGGACTTCTCTTGATAAGAAAATTCCCCATAAATGATCGTTGTTGTCGTCTACATCAGTGATTTCCGATCTTGAATGAGCAGAAGTATAACCTGAATGCTCTTGGGCTCCATTCTCAGCGATGTGATTCAGTAAGTCTGGGGAGGGGCTCAAGAGTCTATATTGGGGCTTCCCTGGTGGCGCAGTGGTTGGGAGTCCGCCTGCCGATGCAGGGGACGCGGGTTCGTGCCCCGGTCCGGGAAGATCCCACGTGCCGCGGAGCGGCTGGGCCCGTGAGCCATGGCCGCTGAGCCTGCGCGTCCGGAGCCTGTGCTCCGCAACGGGAGAGGCCACAACAGTGAGAGGCCCGCGTACCGCAAAAAAAAACCAAAACCAAAAACAAAAGAAAAAAAGAGAGTCTATATTGACAATAAGGACCCAGGATGGTTATGAGGCAGGTACTTTGCTGATCACACTTTGGAAATATTGGCCTAAACATTGAAGGTTGAATCTGAAATAGTCTATGTCTCCTCTGTGGCCTTGCTCTGTGATTTGCCCATAATTACAGGTAACTGGAAACAATTTCTGGAACAGGCCAACTGGTAAACAAGTATCAGGGTACTGAGAATGCCCATCTCCCATGCTCATGCCACGTAGATGCCAGATTTACTCATGCAATACCCTGTTTTCTATGACATTTTTCTTCTAAGTGAGGTATATTGAGGGAATTCATACAATGAGGGCTTTGTTTCGTAGGCATCTTCTTTAACTTTCATTAATCATTGACATTCTTATTCCTACCTACCAAGCAGGCTTGAAAAATCCCGTACATAGCAGGCAGAGGGCAAAGTTAATTGGTGTCTAGATTTCTTTAAGTCTCTCTCCCTTTTTCTAAGGGTGCTTCCTAAAAGTGTGGTTTGGATGAGAAGCTTCAAAACGTGTATAGGAGAGAGAGAAATACAGGGGTTAAGGGAGAAAATGAGGTGGAGGGAGAGAGAGAGGGGGGAGAGAGAGAGAGAGAGAGAGAGAGAGAGAGAGAGATGGTTATGCTAGGTAAAAAAAAAAGATAGGAGAGGGTTTGTAAAACTATGAAAAGGTAATGTTTACCACTATTCGTTTCTTTCAGATTTTCAAGTTTCAGGAAAATTCGTGCAGGGTAAGGAGAGGGAATTAGCTGTTTCAGTCTAGTTTCTTACTTGCAGGATTCCTCATGAGTTTGAAAGTGAATTACAACTTGAGGAAGTGACCCTGCCCTTTGTCTGAGTTGCTGTCATTTTCTATGCTTCGTGCCTGACCCATTTCACCGGACGACTCGATAGTCCCTGAAAGAAATAGCCACAGCAGAAGTGAGAAGAGAGTCGGGAATCTTTAGAAGAGCGTCTCATTTTCCTCATGCCCAAGCAGGGCTATTTTAAATTCACCTTTTCACTCATTTCCCCACTTGACTAGAATATAGAACTGCTTTTCCTTCCATTGATGACTTTTTAAGGTTTAATGGTCTCTGTTGTTTGAATGAAAAACACAAAAACAAGGAGTACACCTCATGGGGGAAACACCCCGATTTTTCTCTGTGGTAGAGGGATCAAAATGTGTGGGTGAAAACAGGGAAGAACAACAGAGCCGCTCACCTGAGTCCTGGGTTCTCCTGCAACGTCAAATCACACTCGGACCGTTTCTAAGGTAGTCTGGTTTCAGAGCAACTGGTGACCTTCTTAATCCAAACATCCATTCAATTTAGTGAAAGAGAAATCAGTCCATCTGGTTGTTTGATTGGGTTGGCCTGTCCATTTGACTGAAACCATGGTGTTTCAACCTGAGAAGTGGTGGGTTTGGGCGTTAGTAGGGAACTCCAAATCAGAATCTACCAGGGAAATGGCTTTTGTTCTTTAAAATACACATGTTCAGGGCTTCCCTGGTGGCGCAGTGGTTAAGACTCCACCTGCCAATGCAGGAGACACGTGTTCGAGCCCCGGTCCGGGAAGATCCCACATGCCGCGGAGCAACTAAGCCCGCGAGCCACAACTGCCGAGCCTGCGCTCTAGATCCCGTGCGCCACAACTACTGAGCCCACGCGCCTACGGCCCGTGCTCCGCAACAAGAGAAGCCACCGCAATGAGAAGCCCACGCGCTGCAACGAAGACCCAACACAGCCCAAAATAAATAAATAAAATATATAAATTTATAAAAAAAAATAAATAAAATACACATGTTCAGGCTTCTTCCCTCAGTTTTGGATATGCCTTTGGGGTCCTCAAAAGTCACCGAGGTCATTCTGACAGGCTTCCCGACCCTTGCTGAGATCCTTTGAGTTAAGTAGCCCCGTTTTGGCAATTTGAAAGGCTTAAGATAGTTCCCTGCTCCAGGGGTTTTAATAAAAAAAGAGTGAACCGCCGGTTGCTTTTCTAAAAGAGAAAACATGAATAATATTGCACTTATCCTAAATGACTGGAAAGATCATTTCTTTCGGGGGGCTTAGGGTGCTTGTGCTTCAGCTCGTTAGGAAGGCATCGACGCTGACAGCACAATCGTGAACCTTTGGTTCAACGGCATCCTCTACTTCTGCCCTGAACTTGGACTGAAGCTGCTTTCAGGCTGGCTCTGACAGCGAGGGGCTTTCTCTTTTGAATGTTTGTTTTAGGATCTAAAAACCAGCCTCACCCCCAGAATAGTAAGTCCCCTGTACGACGAGGCTGTGTGCTATCCGGGGATTTACGAGTGGCTAAGCTGTGTTAGGAACAGACCTTTATGATCAACTTCCCAGTCAATTAAAATTCCAGCTATGACTAAGGCAGAATTCAATTAAGGTTAATTGGCGCTTCTGAAAACTGCTTTTCCAAAGGGAAACCATGATGGGATTGTGATTCCTAGTGGGTTTCGATCAGTTTTAAATAACTTTCCGTGTGCCTTTCTTTTCTTGGCAAGACGCCTCTTCTCCCTGCTGCCCCCGCTCCTGCTATTATCATTCGATTTAGATGTTGATTTCTCTGTCATAAGTTATCAAGGTGACTTATTTGGTTTTGGCTTTGTCTTTTTCTTAAAAACAAAAAAACCCAGAAAAACAAAACAAAACTCTCAAGGCTCTCAGCAGACCAGAACCCTTCACCAAATCGCAACCTGCACTGTGGCGGGACCCACCTTGGTCCGACATGAAAGAAATATAGTCATTTGGAAGATGGTGACAACATTTCAGAAGCAATTCTCCAAGCTGGAAAAAGAACCCATTTCTTTTCCTTTGTCATTAAGGTGGATGAACAGGTTCTCAAACACTGTCAACGATGGGGGGAAATGAAGCCGGGGCGGGGTGGTGTGTGGAAAACAGGTGCGGGCCAGAATTACGATGCAAGTCAGGCTTTCCATTCTACCCGAAATTTTATTTTCTTGTCGTCAAGGGCTATTGTGACAGTTCTTAGCACAGTTGATTGAGCTGGGAAAACACATGGGACGGGGCCTTAGTCACCGAATGCAGAGCATGTATTCTGTAGCTCGTAGAGCCGTGTGGAGCAAAGGCGTGGATAGCAATTTCAGCAGTTTGTTTTCTCAGAGTTTCCAATCTATTGTTCATCACCGGAGATTAATAGCACCGAGCTAAAGAGACATTTTCTTTCTGAAAAGAAGAAGTGGAAATGTGTGAGTGGGGGGAGACGTCGCAACCGCTCAGATGTTCCGTTGTTCATGGGTTCTTCCAACTAGCAGAGCTGTGCGTTTGCCGCGGCAGCTAGGAGCCCGTCAGACGCCGCCTCCTTCTTGAATTGGCAACTCTTTCCAAGTTTCACACACCAGTGCCTCCCCCCGTACAGGTGCTCGCCGGGGCACACATACTGGGGACAATTTTGTCCGGAGCGTGACTTTGGAAATGGCCTTGCTTAGGAGAGCAGAGGAGGGAGTTAGGTGAGGCCAGTAGTAAAGGCTGTTGATTTGTGTAATTCCCGTCTTTGTGCATTTCAGCCGATGGTCAAACAATGCCGTGGACAGGCTGTGACCGGTGACAATGAACAGATCTGTGTAGTGTCACCTGTTTTAAATGAGCTTCTTCCCGATGCCTCTTTTATTTGTACGTGAGGATAGTATTCAGATTGCCCCTGCCCCCTCGTAGGAAGGACACACATTGGAATCGTTTTCTAGGGATGGTCTCGTTGGCACGGTGTTCCAACACACTGCTTTTCTCTACAGACGACGCACGGCCTAGGAAGGAAGGTCCCTATTTACAACCTTATCTTTGCCAATTTCCTCTTCCCTTTCTTTTTCTTTTTTCTTAAATAGCATTATTGGAGTATACTTGCTTTACAGTGTTGTGTGAGTTTCTGCTTTATAACAAAGTGAATCAGCTATATGTGTACATATATCCCCATATCCCCTCCCTCTTGCGTCTCCCTCCCTCCCACCCTCCCTATCCCACCCCTCTAGGTGGTCACAAAGCACCGAGCTGATCTCCCTGTGCTATGCGGCTGCTTCCCACTAGCTGTCTATTTTATATTGGGTAGTGTATATAGTCCATGCCACTCTCTCAATTCATCCCAGCTTACCCTTCTCACTCCCCGAGTCCTCAAGTCCATTCTCTATGTCTGCGTCTTTATTCCTGTCCTGCCCCTAGGTTCATTAGACCTTTTTTTGTTTTGTTTTTTTTAGACTCCATATATATGTGTTAGCATACGGTATTTGTTTTTCTCTTTCTGACTTACTTCACTCTCTATGACAGTCTCTAGGTCCATCCACGTCTCTACAAATGACCCAGTTTCGTTTATTTTTATGGCTGAGTAATATTCCATTGTATATATGTGCCACATCTTCTTTATCCATTCATCTGTCAATGGACACTTAGGTTGCTTCCATGACCTGGCTATTGTAAATAGTGCTGCAGTGAAAATTGTGGTACATGACTGTTTTTGAATTATGGTTTTCTCAGGGTATATGCCCAGTAGTGGGATTGCTGGGCCGTATGGTAGTTCTGTTTTTAGTTTTTTAAGGAACCTCCATAGTGGCTGTACCAATTCACATTCCCACCAGCAGTGCAAGAGTGTTCCCTTTTGTCCACACCCTCTCCAGCATTTATTGTCTGTAGACCTTTTGATGATGGCCATTCTGACCGGTGTGAGGTGATACCTCATTGCAGTTTTGATTTGCATTTCTCTAACGATTAGCGACGTTGAGCATCCTTTCATGTGTTTGTTGGCAATCTGTATATCTTCTTTGGAGAAATGTCTGTTTAGGTCTTCTGCCCATTTTTGTATTTGTTTGTTTGTTTTTTTGATATTGAGCTGCATGAGCTTCTTGTATATTTTGGAGGTTAATCCTTTGCCAGTTGCTTCGTTTGCAAATATTTTCTCCCATTCTGAGGGTTGTCTTTTGGTCTTGTTTATGGTTTCCTTTACTGTGCAAAAGCTTTTAAGTTTCATTAGGTCCCATTTGTTTATTTTTGTTTTTATTTCCATTTCTCTAGAAGGTGGGTCAAAAAGGATCTTGCTGTGATTTATGTCATAGAGTGTTCTGCCTATGTTTTCCTCTAAGAGTTTTAGTGTCTGGCCTTACATGTAGGTCTTTAATCCATTTTGAGTTTATTTTGGTGTATGGTGTTAGGAAGTGTTCTAACTTCCTTCTTTTACATGGAGCTGTCCAGTTTGCCCAGCACCACTTATTGAAGAGGCTGTCTTTTCTCCATTGTATACTCTTGCCTCCTTGATCAAAGATAAGGTGACCATAGGTGTGAGGGTTTATCTCTGGGCTTTCTGTCCTGTTCCATTTGTCTTCCCTTTCTTTTTAAAGGCTGACTGGAAAAGGAGAGACTGGAAAAACGAGAGGTTCTAAAGTGGTAGACAGGTTTAGGGGAAAAAGTTTCTGTAATCAGAAATCTGGGGTGTAATTATATAATCGCCAGAAGAAAGAAACATGAAACAAGTCTCCGGAGTAAGATTACTAATGAATTCTCTCTGTTCCTTATGGAAAAGAGCCACGTTTGTAAAATTAAAAGTCAATGCCTCTTTGATGAGAGGATTTGCAGGCTCCGCTGTCCTTTTTTCAAATATCGTGCGCTTGGAAAGAGAGCGAGGAATGGAAACCTCTGGTCCAGGGCGCTGGGGCAGAGCCGGCAGCTGACTGCCTGCCCCCATCTCGGGGCTGTGGGAGCCTTTTTCAGAAAGAACTTGATCGGTGCTACGTACATGGATGTTTTGAGGAATGTGGCCTTGTCTAGACAACTTCAGAATCCCCAGTCAATTCAGGGGAGAAAAACACTTTTTTAATTGAGTTTTATTTTTATTTATTAAAAACATTTTTTTTTAAATTGAAGTAGAGTTGATTTACCGTGCTGTGCCGATGTCTGCTGTACAGCAAAGTGACTCAGTTACACATAGAGACATTCGTTTCTTAAAAATATCCTTTTCCATTATGGTTTATCCACTATATTGAATATAGTTCCCGTGCTATACATTAGGACCTTGTTGTTTATCTATTCTAAATGTAATAGTTTGCATCTACCAACCCCAAACTTCCCCTCCTCCCCCTTGGCAACCACATGTCTGCTCTCTATGTCTGTGAGTCTGTTTCTGTTTCATACATAGGTTCATTTGTGTCATATTTTAGATTCCACATATAAGTGACATCATATGGTATTTGTCTTTCTCTTTCTGACATACTTTACTTAGAAAGATAATCTCTAGGTCCATCCATGTCACTGCAAATGGCAGTGTTTCATTCTTTTTCATGGCCGAGTAGTATTCCATCGTATATATGTACCACATCTTCTTTATCCATTCCTCTGTTGATGGACATTTAGGTTGTTTCCACATCTTGGCTATTGTGAACAGTGCTGCTGTGAGCATAGGGGTGCATGTATCTTTTTGAATTATAGTTTTGTCCAGGTATATTCCCAGGAGTGGGATTGCTGGATCCTATGGTAGCTCTATTTTTAGTTTTCTGAGAACCTCCATACTGTTCTCTATAGTGGCTGCACCCACTTATACTCCCACCAACAGTGTAGGAGGGTTCCCTCAGAGGAGAAAAACATTTGAGCTATCCTAGTCTTCTGGCCCGGTGTAGCCCAAACGAGTGGGTGACTGGATTTTTCAGTCACCCACTTTGGGGGCCACACTGACTTTGTGGGTACTGTGAGTATGTGTTCCAGCTGACACGAAGTGCAGGGTCACCAGCCACCAAGTGTCACACGCAAGAGGCCGTTGTCCATGTGGTGGGAGGGTCTCCACTGAAAAACACTTAGAATTTGAGAGGAGGCCAAGAAACAGCTACTTCATAGACCTGGCAAGTTCCCTGAAATTCATCCTTTCTAGCTCTTCTTTTGGGTCACGTGATAAATGCCCTCAGTTAGCAGTCACCTTAGCCAACCAGAAGGAGGGCGTGGGCGTGTTGGGGGGTTGGGGGCGGTTTGCCGCAGCCAGCGCCTACAGCCAGAGAGAACCAGCTGTTCAGTTTTCTGGAAATTTGTGAGTTGGCTGTTAAACACAGGTGTCATTTATAAGAATTAAATTATATAAACATATTTCAATAAATTATTATTAGAAACAAAGGTAATACTCAGTACTCACCCTTTCCTAATTATTTTACTACATTTACGATGGTCTGTGCCTCGAGGCTCTTTGCACCTGTTGTATCTTTGTGGTGGAGATGCTGGGTAACCATGTGCTGGTGTCCGTCTCTTTCAAACTAGCCCACCGCCCCCACCCCCGTTCAGTGACGTCATGTTGGTCACTCAAAATGAGCCACGGTGGCAGAATTTACACCATTGACAATGGCAAATCCGACAAATCAGGGTTTTTTCTGTTTTAGAGAGTGAATTGATGAACAATTACAGGTACAGCTGTGTGTGTGTGTGTGTGTTTGTGTGTGTGTGAGAGAGAGAGAGAGGGAGGGAGGGAGAGAGGGAGTTGGGGGCAGTGGTTGCATCAGGGCTTGTGTGCTGGGTAAGCAAAATGTTCGTTTTTAAGTTGGGGGAGTATGTTAGTCAGCTCTTGCTGCTGTAACAAGAGTACCATAGGCAGAGTGGCTTAAACAACCAACTTATTTCTCGTAGTTCTGGAGAAGTTCTGGGAAGTCCAAGATCACGGTGCCAGCATGGTTGTGTTCTGGTGAGGACCGTCTTCCTGGTTTCCTCACGTGGCAGGGGAGAGAATGAGAGAGAGAGAGAGAGAGGGAGAGGGAGAGGGAGAGAGAGAGAGAGAGGGGAGGGAGAGGGAGAGAAAGAGAAAGAGAGAGGGAGAGGGAGAGGGGGAGGGAGAGGGGGAGGGAGAGGGGGAGGGAGAGGGAGAGGGAGAGAGAGAGAGAGGGAGAGGGAGGGAGGGAGAGGGAAAGAGAGAGGGAGAGGGAGGGAGGGAGAGCACACCCTCTAGTGTCTCTTCTTATAAGGGCACTGATGCCATCACAAGGGCTCCACTTTCCTGACCTAATTCAAAGACCCCATCTCTAAATACCATCACACTGGGGACTTGGGTTTCAATGTATAAATTTTGGGAGGACACAAACATTCAACCCATAACAGCAGGCAGGCAGGCTGAGATAGGCTTCCTGGAAGGAGAAGGAAAGCTCTCCAGGAATAGTAGGCTTCCCGGGGAGAAATGGGAGGATCCAGGATGACACCCCAGATTTTGCAGTTCTGTCTGGGGCAGGTGGGGTAGGAGGGGGCCTCCCAGACCTCTCCTCTGCTTTCTGCCCGCCCCCCACCAAGCCCTCCGCCCCTCCCCAGGTCAGCATCGGTCAGTGGTCTTTGCCCATACACAACTTCACTACTAGGGGAAACTTCTTGATGGACCCTGGATCTGTGGTTCAGGTTATGTTACAGACTGAATGTTTATGTCCTTCCCAACCCCCAAATTCATACGTTGAAGCCCTAAAGCCTGATGTGCTGGCACTGGGAGATGGGACCTTTGGGAAATTAGGTTTAAATGAGGTCATGAGGGTGGAGCCCCATGATGGGATTAGTGCCCTTAGAAGAAGTGGAAGAGGCGGGAGAGCTCCTTCCGCGAGGCTGCGCTGAGGAAAGAGTGCGCGAGCTCACAGGGAAGAGGTGGCATCTCGAGCCGGGAAGCCAGCTCTCGCCTGACACTGAATCTGCCAGCGCCTTGATCTTGGATTTGCCAGACTCCAGAACCAGGAGAAAGAAATGTCTGTCGCTTAAGCCACCCAGTCTGTGGTCTTTTGTTATAGCAGCCTGAGCTAAGACAGATATAAGCTTAATTTAGTACAAATAGGTTGGGGTGATTTCGGGGTTATTTGTCCACACACAACGAAGGGAGCGTGTGAGGATTCTGAGGTGCTTTGCACACCCACTCGAGTTTCAGGAGGACAATGAAAAAGACGCTGTGGCCGGGAACCAGGAGGCCTGGGCTTTAAAGACAGGTGTTGCACTTCTAGCTGCGGAATGAATTTCGGGCAGCAAGCAAACAGCCTCTGTTCATTCCTATATTAAAAGGCACATGCTTGGGCTTCCCTGGTGGCGCAGTGGTTGCAAGTCCGCCTGCCGATGCAGAGGACACGGGTTCGTGCCCCGGTCCGGGAAGATCCCACATGCCGCGGAGCGGCTGGGCCCGTGAGCCATGGCCGCTGAGCCTGCGCGTCCGGAGCCTGTGTTCCGCAACGGGAGAGGCCATGATGGTGAGAGGCCCGCATACCGCAGAAAATTTATAAACCTGTGCAAACAGAAGGTGTGAGTAGCCCAGGGACAATTTTTAAATTCACAGGCCCAGTGCTAAAGGCGATTTTCTTTTTTTGGAGCCCACTTACCTCTTTCTCCTCATAGCCTTCCTTCTCTTTCCGTAATATTTAATTTTCCTGCTTTAACTCTCTTCTTTATTTTGACCTTCTCTCCTCCTTTCTTCCTCACTCTGTTTTTCTCTCCAAGCTTCTTCCCCTCTCTCTCATTTCTCTGAGAATGTAATAGGATGACACCCCTCACCCTGGGAGTGGGGTGTGGAAACTGCTAGGGGACCTCCTCTGGGGACAGGCAGGCCAATGCTAGCAGCAGGGGCACAGTCGAGGCTTAGAATCCTAGTTTTCCTTGAAGGAAGGATGGCAATTAACCTTGGCAGTGGAGCAGAACTCGCTTGAATTTGTACCTGTAAATCTGCACCTCTCCTTAAGCAAATATGATGGGAAGAATCCAGATTTTCATCAGAAGTAAATTAAAAATGGAGTCTTCACCTTATGAAAGAATTCGCAGGGAGATTTCCTTAGCGAGCGGCTCTTCCTCCCTTGTATTTAAGGCGCATTTTCATTCAGAGAAATTCATCACCGACAGGGCTTTTTCTAGCAGGAGACCCCCTGAAAACGTGAGGCACAACTGGCTTAAGTGACAGCCCAGCTCACACCTTCACTAAGTTTACCAGCCGGCATTGATCCTTACTTCTTTTAAGCCCGGGTGAGCCTGTTGTGTTACTTCTGCCCACTGGGGCTTAAGACACTACCCGTTTATTTGGACTCGTGGCTCTGTTCTCTCTTCCCTTAGGCAGGGATTTTGGCTTCTGTGATGCGTGAGAAAGTAGGTCACTAATGAAATGCTTCATGCCACGGATACGTGCTCTGCCAACCGAACGACACCCAAAGGATGTTTACCAAAGAGACAGTCCAGACGGAGAGCGAGAGGCACAGCCAGACTAGGACGCTTTCCAGGAACTGTCCAGCGTGTCACTGCAGTGTGGACGTCAGATCTCTGAGCTGCAGGAGCTCTGGCCTGGCGGCAAATTCACGCAAAACGTCCCAAAGGCAATAGTGATGCTGGTGGAGGCGCCACCTCCTTTGGCGCAGAGTTCGCCAGAGGTTAGCTGGGGGCGAGTGGAGCCGTTGAAGCTGTTTTTCCAACTTTGCGTTCATCTCTGGTACATCCCGCTACCCTCTGATGATCTGGAAGGCTGGGCTCCAGGGAGGAGATGCAGATTGAAGTGAGTGATGGAGCCGGGTATGTCCTTTCTACAGAGACCATGATTCCCCTTGAAGATGTTCTCCGTTCATTGCAGTTACCTTCCCCTCACTTGTATTAGTCCGTATTAGTCTCCCACCGCTGCTCTAACAAATGACCGCAAACCAGGCAGCTTAAAACCACAGAAATGTATTCTCTCGCCATTCTGGAGGCCAGAAGTGTGCACTCAGTTTCACTGGACGGAGGTCAAGGTATCTGCAGGGCCTCGTTCCCTCCAGAGGCTCTGAGTGGGCATCTGTCAACTTGCCTCTAGCTTCTGACGTCTGCTCAAAGCGGCCACGCCACCTGCTTTCTCTGCCTGGGTCAGATCTCTCCCTGCCTGTCTCTTAGGAGGATACTGTGATGGCATTGAGGGCCTACTGAGATAACCCGGGATAATCTCCCACCTCAAGACCCTTAACTTAGTCACATCTGCAACGTTTTTGCCCAGTGAGGTGACATTTACAAGTTCTAGGAATGAGGTCCTGACATCTGTGGGGCCATTCTTCAGCTTCCTACACCACCTCTCAAGTTTTCAGGAATTCTGTGCTTCCGTGTTAGCAGAGCACTGATCATCTGTAATTATTGAGTGGCACTGGAAAGCTCTTCCTGCCCACTAAGGACTCCCTGGCCTTGTAGCACACAGGCACGTGCGTGTGTGTGCGTGCACGTGTGTGTGATTGTGTGATAAAATGCCCTGGCAAGGAGGGGCATTTTACCACAGACGTTGCTTCCAATTGCCTTTGTGTGATGCTAATAATAAAACTGGGTCAGTTTTATTTTGGGTGGACCCCTCCCCCCCCCACCGCTGCCACCTTGGTACATCCCTGCTCTGGCAGCTTCTCAGTAAAGGAACCAGCTCCTACTTTATGGATCACGCTAGGCTCAGAGGGGTGAGAAGATCTGCCCACAGAGCTGAGACCGGCACTCATGGCTCCTCGCTCACAGCTCAGGGCCAAGTCCTTGCCCCTGATGTCCCTCCTCGAGCCCCATGACTGGCTTCACTTACTGAGCTCTGAAGGCTGCAGAGGTCCAGCTTGACCCTCATGCTCCTCTTCTGAGCTGTCGTCTTCTGCTCTTTCTTGGGGGCTTTTCTCCTTCCCAATCTAAGTCTGGTTGCAGAGTGGGAGGTTCTTTCTCTACTTTCCTGTTTCCTGGGGCAGGTGGAACATCTGGTCCAAGGGCCTCCAGGCTGCTCACCAGGGGCAAAGAAAGCCACAGAGATGGAGCAAAGATTCCAGGCATCTTATACCATTCTTATGGCCGTGAGTCACGCTCCGTAGTTCTGTGTTCCTTCTCTTAAATCGTGTGGGAAGTCCCCCGGGATGTTCTGGGATGTCCTTCTCACTGTACCTGGCCGGTTTTAGCTACCCAGGTCTGATTAGGCTGGAGGCTGCCTAAACCGCCCAGACAGATGGGGCTGGCAGATCCTTCGAGCCTTCCTTCCTCATCTTTCTGGATGTGAGACTCTTGGGCTGGCCCTCGGCTTCCTGGGATGGCTCTGGGGGACTTCTGTGCACAGTTGCTTTGCACAGGCTGTGTGTTCCTCTCGCCAGCCCCCGAAATCATATGCACAGAGGCACGTAGAGGCCACTCCCCCTTGCCCTTTGGATTACACCCCAAGCCCCAAAGAAGTCGCTGAGAAGCTGGGGTAAACTACTGACTCGCTTTTCCTAGGCCAGAGAAGGCCCCTGTGGCCTTTGACACCGAAGGAGGCCAGGTGGCCATCATGACCCATTTGCCCTTCTGTGTGCTCCCCTACCGCTCTCCTGGGCCGTTCCTAGGGTGGGGACAGATCTCAGCAGGGAACACCCCCAGGCTGTCTTCACTCTAAGAGGTGCGCACATCCAAAAAGAAGCTGCCCATATTTACTGCCCCTGACCCCGATGAAAGCTCCAAGCCGTAGCCCCTGAGGCCCCATGAATACTTTAAACTTTGCTTCATCCATCTGGACACCCCTCTTTGGAGAGTACGGGGCGGAGCACGCGCTACCTTGCAGCCCATCTTTCTGTACAGATTTCCAGGTACCTCTCCCCCTCCCTCCCTCCCTCCAGTGGTGACCTTGCGGGCTCTAGTCTAGATAACTCTTGTTTTCCTTTCTCCTCCGGAGAAGTGGGACATGTCCTAAATTGGCTCTTAAAACTCCTTTAAGATTTTATGTGGAGTCTAGAAACATGGTGGTAGAGATGAACTTATCAGCAAAGCAGAAATGGAGACACAGACATAGAGAATAATCTTATGGTTACCAAGGGGGAAGGGGGGGTGGGAGGAACTGGGAGATGGAGGTTGACATAGACACGCTACTATGTATAAAAGAGCTAACTAATGAGAACCTACTGTTTAGCGCAGGGAACCCAACTCAGTGCTGTGTGTTGACCTAAACGGGAAGGAAATCCAAAGAAGAGTGGAGATATGTATATGTATAACCGATTCACTTTACTGTACAGCAGAAACTAACACAACATTGTAAAGCAATTATACTCCAATAAAAAGTTAAAAAAGAAAAAAAAAAAGATTTTCTCGTTTAGCCTTCCAGGAAGACCCTGGCCCCTGGAAGGCCTGTCTCTCCGGCTTTCTCCGCTCTCTTGTGTTTGCCAGCTGTTCCTCACGGGCCAGTCCTTAAGGCTGATTTGACGTTGGTTGAATGCCAGCATCTCTTTCCGCTACTTTAAGCCCACGGTCCACCCTCTGACACAGCCCGGCCCCCCTGGGAGAACCCGTCTTGCTTGACGGGAGCCTGCATCCTTTAGGTCTTCTCCCTCCTTCCAGCTCCTGGGACTTTTCTCTTCACACCAAGCTCCCGGGCTCCCCAGACGGGCCTCTGGTTCACGGCTCTGCATGGAGCTCAGTGGAAGCATCCAGATGGCCCCAGCTCAGGTTACTGTGGGTCGGGGCCCCCTCTGGTGTTACTTGCCCCTCCATTTTCTTCTCTCTCTGCTCCCCCACCCCTTCCCCCTGTCCTCAACGGAGCAGTCTTTTCCAATCGCATCTTTAAAAAAGAAAACACTTCAAAATACGGAGACAATAAAAGACATAAAACCTGCTGAGGGACGAGGAGGTTATTTCCACACATGCGTTTTCTGACAATTTTGGCAAAGCTGCTTCCCAAACAGCTGCACTAAATATTCCCCAACACAGGTGTGTGCTTAATGAAGTCTTGGAGTAAATAACACAGAATTGCAATCACCAGGCAGCTTGGGACTAGACAGGCCCTCTACCTGGGTTTACTTCTTGGGACTCCAGGGTGAAGGAGGCCCTGGGACCTGGGCTCCGGGGCTGCACGGGGATAGATTTGCTTTTGCTCAGAAGCGCTTGGGAGGCAGCCCGGCCTCAGGCCTTCGAAAGAGACAACACTAGCTTTTTCATAGCAGCACAGCCCTGTATATCAACGTGCTCTTAATTTAGCCACTGTGCTATCATTCTTCCGCTCCACAGATGAGAAAAACGAGGCAGGGAATAGTCAAAGTTTATCTCCTAAGTACCTCTGTCCCCTCGTCTTCAAGTTGAAGAGGATGGACTAAAGTTTCTCCTTATTCTCAAATGGTCTGATTCTGTGAAATCACTCCTTCCAAATTTATATACTCTTGCTGAGGAGTGCGGCTGCCTCTCTAATTTCCGAGGGATGTGAAGGGTTTTCTAGCAATCTGCAGGCTGAACTGAATGCGTCTTTGTGCTTTCCATCACGGTCTAAAAGAAAATCTTTGGAATTGTAGCAGAAAAAAAAAAAAAGAAAAACCATCTGAAAATGTCGCAGAAAAAGAAAAGTACCTTCACGGTAGCCTCTGTAGCACAAAAGGCAAAAGAGCTTGACATTTTCCCAGGAGTGAATGAGTAGGTGCGGCAACTGTAAGGGTTCATGGCAAGGGCTCCCAAGAGCTCTGGGATAAGGATGGGATCGTTACTGAACTTCTCAATGAGCTTTTTAAGGGATGACGCACTGGCTGGAACCTAGGATGCCATTATATTTCTCGGGTGAGGAAAAAGAAAGGCTGTTTTAATGCGT
Source organism: Stenella coeruleoalba (assembly GCF_951394435.1). NCBI lineage: Eukaryota > Metazoa > Chordata > Mammalia > Artiodactyla > Delphinidae > Stenella > Stenella coeruleoalba. The sequence goes on from NC_137149.1 coordinate 5,051,286, forward strand.
CTCCTGTCCTACTCCCCTCTTCAGTAGCCTGTGGACCTACGTATGTACGTATGTACGTATCTCTCTCTGTCAAATCCATATATGTACGTATATATCCATCCATCCATCGGTCTGTCCATCTATCCATCCATCTGCCTTTCTTTCCCTTGATCTCACCTGCCTGCTCTGACTCTGCCTCTTCTCATTTTTGTCTCGTCAGGCTGAAATTACCTGCCTTCCCAGTAAGGATGAATAATGAAGCAGTGTTTTCCCACCCGCAGTATGTCAATCTTTCTCCTGAGTGGACTGTTCAGATAGGTTTCGTTGAATTAAAATTCCAAGTCTGCCCTGAAAGTTGAAGCATACATCTTTAATGCTTCCTAAGGGTTTTCAGAAATTCCGCTACAGCTGATCATAGCTGCTGATGGTGGGGCGCCTCTACTCTGAATGGTCCCCCAGGCCTCTTAGTATGATCATCAAGGAGGTGTCCCCAGGTGCCTGCTGGCAGTAAGGGTCGACATCTTCCCATTCAAATTCTCTTTGTCTCCTGAGGTGTGGATGGAATTTGGAGGCTGCGGAATCCCAGGGAGGATGTGTTAATGCCGTCTCTTCCTTAAGGAGCTTGAGGTCTTGGAAAGAAGACACGCATTTCCTGAGAACAAACAGAGTCATGAAGTCTACAAATAGAATTTTGAACGAGCAGATCATCTCTTCCAGGTCCCCGGCCCTGCTGATTTGAGTTGCTGGAATGTAGCGACCATAACTGGCATCGATTGAGAGCGTAGACATTGTTACAAGTGTTGTACACGCATGAACACACTTAATTCCCACAATAACCCAATGGGGCAGATACTATTAATAGCCTTATTTTACAGGAAGGGGGTTAATGAGGTAACTGATATCTTTTGGATGGTGAGACGCACATTCTGTTCGGGGATTAAAGAGACAAGGGAATCCAAAGAGTGAATTTCTGTCCTACCCATATTTAAAATTCCCTACTGGCAGGCAAAAATAATTTTAAAATAATTTAAAAAATAGGGCAATAAGGATAAATAGGGCAGGGAAAAAAATAGAGCAACTGCGGCTAGATTCCTGATCTGCTGGGGTGGACGTGAGTAGGGATACAAGACATCATCTCGAGATCATCCTCGGCCCCTGGTCGGCTGTTGAGAACATCTGTAAGACAGGCGGGTCGCTTCAGCTCTGTGTCACGGCCATTCTGAGCCCCACGGGGCTGACGATGCCTTTTCTCCATCTCTAGTCACGCTCTTCCCGCTGGGGGGGCGCAGACTCGCCGGATGCAGTAGGATCTGGGTTTCCATCTATGCCTGATTTGTGCTGCCCTTTACTCCGCAAGTTTCTTGGCTCCTGAGGGGTGGAGAGGGCAGAAGGAAAAGGGAGCTCTAAGGACCAGCTGCCCATGCCTCTGATGTTTACCTCTGCGTCTGTTGGCAGGTGCAGGGTTGAGGAGGTTGAGGAGACGGAACCCAAGTCGCTCCTTCCGCAAGGCTGGTGGGATCTCCGTCACATTCCATCAACACTGTAGGCGGTTAGTTGCCATCCTTCTGGACAGGACCATGACTGCCTATGTTTTCCAAAAGGCTAAACTTGGCTTCTGTTTTTAAGCCTTTAAACCAGCGCGTGGAGAAAGCAGGTCCCTCCAGTGCAGGATGTTGACAGCTTATCTAAGCTTAGAGGCCATGAAGGGTGTGATTTTGCGTATGTCCCTTCCTGATGCCAGTTGGCACCGCAGAACTCAGCACAAGCCCTGAGCGTTTTCGTGCTGCTCCCTCTCTGTGCGTGCGCGTGTGCGCGCACACACACACACACACACACACACACACACTCACACCCTGTGCGTTCCAGACAGGCTGCTTCAAGCAGGTGACTAAGAAGAGACAACAGAAGCATTGTACCAGTTGCTTTGAAAATGGCTCCTTTCAAAATGCCCTTGAGATCTGGGTGCAACGCTCTGTCTGGAATCTATGGGGAAATGCCGTGTACCCAGCACAGCGTTCTGAGGCACAACAGTTCCTGTGTCGGCCGACTGTGCCCTCTGCCAAGCCTGTTTACAGCAAGAGCTTTCACTGCCAGAGCCGCTCACGCTTCTCAAATTCAGGATATAGCCACTAGATGGCGCTAAAGGTCTGCGAAACTTGTTTCTGGTCGGCCCTTAAATCTGTAATTCCGCCCTTAGCTGAAGAATCCTTGCAGAAGAGAGAGACCTTGATCATAAAACCCACACGCAATAACAGGTTCATAATGCATCCTAGTGACTACACGTTGTATTTCTTTTTCTCCCTGAGAAATAAAATTTCTCTTTCAATGGAGAAGGATGTTCCTTACCATCTAACATGTGCTAATGTTAAATCTCTTTCCTAGGAAGCCTGCAGACTAAGCCTTTAATGTGCACTGACCGAGACATCTGGGCAGTGTCTGCGGCGGGATATGCCGATTGATAGCGTGAGGGACTGAGAACACATAAGACACAGTCTTGGCAGCCTGGATAGAGAGGGTTATTTTTCCCCTAAAAAATGCACCTTTGACTTGTCAAAAACGTTTTCTCATTGATCCACGGAGACAGAATCTGCAGGTTAGAGAGGCAAGTTTACGGAAAATCTCCTTCATCTTTGGAAGGGAAGTTAAGGGCAAAGAAGAGACTAATTTCTTCTGTTTAAAAAGTATTTACATATTTGAGAGTGAGTTTAAGAATATAATAGTGGTGGGACAGAATTACATTTCGTTTTTTCCCTGACTCTTCCATCCCATGGCCTTCCGCATTACCTGGGTAAGAGGAATGACAGAACATTAAAAAAATGCCAAATGAGAGAATCAATAGCAGAATCTATATGAAAACAGAGCACAATACATTCACCAACATCTCAATTTATTCTTCTTTTTGTTTGTTTTGCGGTACACAGGCCTCTCACTGTTGTGGCCTCTCCCGTTGCGGAGCACAGGCTCCGGACGCGCAGGCTCAGTGGCCATGGCTCACGGGCCCAGCCGCTCCGCGGCATGTGGGATCTTCCCGGACTGGGGCACGAATCCGTGTCCCCTGCATCGGCAGGTGGACTCTCAACCACTGCACCACCAGAGAAGCCCTTCAATTTATTCTTAATATCGGTCCTTTTGTTAGCAGTGCCATGCAGCGAAAAGGGCTGGAATTCCCTGATTATGATGCACCTTTTGGTAGCTTATTGGTGAAGACTACGTGTTGATTGTTTGTCATGTGCACAATGTGAGACTAGTAAAAACCAAAACCAAAACTGAAAAACCCACACACTTAAAACCAAATTGCATTGCAATTCCTTTGAAATCTCTACCTGTCATAGAGTCCCAGTTAAGTCTCCAAATTGCTTTCTGGGATCTGCGCTAGAAGGGCAGGCGCTTTGCGTCTCTCTTTCCTTCTTGCGTGCCCAGCACCTGGCCTCACGTCTGGCACATGTGTGGGGTCTCAATCTACTTGCTCCGGGAAAGAAGGGCAAGAAGGACTGGCTGTGGGCCCAGCACGGAGAGAACATGTTAATTTCTATATTTTGTATGTGTCCGATTCTGAAATCTGCCTATTTCAGACTGACCCCTCCAGAGGCAGAGACTTACCTAGAGACCTTGCAAGCTTATGGTTGGAAAACGTAGGATCAAAACCACCGCACTGGGACTTCCCTGGTGGCGCAGTGGTTAAGAATCTGCCTGCCAATGCAGGGGACACGGGTTTGAGCCCTGGTCCCGGAAGATCCCACATGCTGCAGAGCGACTAAGCCCGTGCGCCACAACTACTGAGCCTGCACTCTAGAGCCCACGAGCCACAACTACTGAGCCCACGAGCCACAACTACTGAGCCCACAAGCCACAAGTACTGAAGCCCGCACGCCTTGAGCCCGTGCTCTGCAACAAGAGAAGCCACCGCAATGAGAAGTCCGTGCACTGCAATAAAGAGTAGCCCCTGTTTACTGCAACTGGAGAAAGCCCACGTGCAGCAACGAAGACCCAATGCAGCCAAAAATAAATAAATGGATAAATTATTAAAAAAATAAAACCCACCGCACCTCCATGACAAAAATGGGGACAATCTGCTCCTTTCAGAGAAATCAAACCAAGATCTCACAGTTGAATGTGGCGCAGTTATTATTATTATTTTTATTGAAGTATAGTTGATTTACAATGTTGTGTTAGTTTCAGGTGTACATCAAAGTGATTCAGTTATATATACATATATATATATTCTTTTTCATATTCTTTTCCATTGTGGTTTATTATAGGATATTGAGTACAGTTCCCTGTGCTATACAATAGGACCTTGTTCTTTAAAACTATGGAACGCTCCACGAATTTGCATGTCATCCTTGTGCAGGGACCATGCGAATCTTGTCTGTATCGTTCCAGTTTTAGTATACGTGCTGCTGGAGTGCGCACTGGCACAATTATTTGTAACAGGTTTGTTTGTTTTTATTACCATGTATCATAAATAAGAGGCGTTTACTCTGTCAGTGTTTTTCTTCTCCAGAGTTGGATGGTGTCTTCCTGGCTTCCACAGTGCTAGATAGCCATCTCACACTTAGTGCCGGCCTGTGCGGCCATTCGCAAAAGGGATGTCCACGGACAGTGAGGCACATGTTCATTTAGACCCTGAGAGAGACAAAACAGGAGCGCTTAATGAGGTGAGAGAAGCGTTTCTTCTCCCGTTGACATGCTATTTTTGTCAAACTTCATTTTCAGAAATAGAACAATATAGGAAGCAGATGCATGTGTTCTAGGTTTGGAGTTCCTCTTCCTTACTTCAGAAGACTTCTCCCCTCCCTCCCCTCCCCTCCTTTCCCTCCCCTCCCTCCCCTCCCCTCCTTTCGCTCCCCTCCCCTCCCCCCCTCCCCTCCCTCCCCTCCCCTCCCTCCCCTCCCCTCCTTTCCCTCCCCTCCCCTCCCTCCGTCCCCTCCCTCCCTCCCCTCCTTTCCCTCCCCTCCCCTCCCTCCCCTCCCCTCCTTTCCCTCCCCTCCCCTCCCTCCCCTCCCCTCCTTTCCCTCCCCTCCCCTCCTTTCCCTCCCCTCCCCTCCCTCTCTCCCCTCCCCTCCCTCCCCTCCCCTCCTTTCCCTCCCCTCCCTCCCCTCCCCTCCTTTCCCTCCCCTCCCCTCCCGTCCCTCCCCTCCCTCCCCTTCCCTCCTTTCCCTCCCCTCCCTCCCCTCCCCTCCTTTCGCTCCCCTCCCCTCCCTCCCCTCCCTCCCCTCCCCTCCCCTCCCTCCCCTCCTTTCCCTCCCCTCCCCTCCCTCCCCTCCGCTTCCTTCCCTCCCCTCCCTCCCCTCCCCTCCCCTCCCTCCCCTCCCTCCCCTCCCCTCCCCTCCCTCCCCTCCCCTCCCTCCCCTCCCCTCCTTTCCCTCCCCTCCCCTCCTTTCGCTCCCCTCCCCTCCCTCCCCTCCCTCCCCTCCCCTCCCCTCCCTCCCCTCCTTTCCCTCCCCTCCCCTCCCTCCCCTCCGCTTCCTTCCCTCCCCTCCCTCCCCTCCCCTCCCCTCCCTCCCCTCCCTCCCCTCCCCTCCCCTCCCTCCCCTCCCCTCCCTCCCCTCCCCTCCTTTCCCTCCCCTCCCCTCCTTTCCCTCCCCTCCCCTCCCTCTCTCCCCTCCCCTCCCTCCCCTCCCCTCCTTTCCCTCCCCTCCCTCCCCTCCCCTCCTTTCCCTCCCCTCCCCTCCCGTCCCTCCCCTCCCTCCCCTTCCCTCCTTTCCCTCCCCTCCCTCCCCTCCCCTCCTTTCGCTCCCCTCCCCTCCCTCCCCTCCCTCCCCTCCCTCCCCTCCCCTCCCCTCCCTCCCCTCCTTTCCCTCCCCTCCCCTCCCTCCCCTCCGCTTCCTTCCCTCCCCTCCCTCCCCTCCCCTCCCCTCCCTCCCCTCCCTCCCCTCCCCTCCCCTCCCTCCCCTCCCCTCCCTCCCCTCCCCTCCCGTCCCTCCCCTCCCTCCCCTCCCCTCCCTCCCCTCCCCTCCCTTCCCTCCCCTCCCTCCCCTCCCCTCCCTCCCCTCCCTCCCCTTCCCTCCCTCCCCTCCCCTCCCGTCCCCTCCTGCTCTCCCTTCTACGCTCTCCTCCTCCAGACAAAGAGATAGGTCTCCTTCTTTCCCTTCAAGATGAGATAAATCATGGTCTCTAATCTTCAAAGGAGGAAGAGTTGTGTCCTTGGGCTGCATCCCCATTCAGTGATGGAGAATCACAGGTCAAGGCTGGGGGACGTACCATCTACCTCCCAACAGCTGGGCCCCAGAAGCTGGGATGTGACCACAGCAGGACCAGAAACTGCTACCTCTTCCCAGCTGCTGAGGCCACAGACCCAGCAGTGAGGGAGCAGAAGTGGCCTCCAGGTTTCCCCTTAGACAGCCTGTTGGCTGTCACACCCAGGAAGCAAACTGAATGCAGCGCAGATCACATTCCAGCTGCTCTTTCTTCTGGGATTTCCTTATTCTGCTTCAGGGAACGCTTTTCTTTGTGGTCCCCTTCTGCTCTGGGGCAGCACCTCACCTGTCCCACAAGGGGTTTTGCTGGAGACCCAGCAGCATAGCTCTCTCCAAAGATACGGCTTCATTGATATCATCATCCAAACCCCTCACACAATTCTTGCTCCTTTGCCCTCTTTTCACATCCTTCTCAGGATCCAGGGGCCAGGAGTTCTGGGATCATCTCCGTGAATTCTGCTGAGACAGGTCTGTCCCGATCATCTTGATACCAGACACCAGTTTTTTTTGTTTTTTTTTTTGCCACCTCAGTTGAAACCGAGGCAGAGAGTCTCTTTCTAATATCTCATTCCTTCAGGACTGAATGAGATCCTGTTGGTGAAAACCAAATGTGAAGAGATCTCTGTCAACTATAACGTTCTGTGCAAACGTCACTTAGGAGCATCTAATCTCTGCTAATCTGCTAATGCAGTCTTCTTACAACCACTACCAGGAAATAGGAAAAAACCCTTTCCAGCGAGACAGTGTACATTCTGGAAACAATGTTTAGGTTCCAGGGTAATTAGTGAGAATCTTTGGTAGGGAAGCAGTGAATTTCCAATCCTGTATCCGAGGCAGTGGGCAGTGGCCATGTGCTGAGACTGTGCGGTGAATACTGACCGTCCTCAAAAATCCTGCCCGATTCAAGTGGGCTGAGGCAAACAGCGGCACATCAAGGGACTGTAAAACAAGGCTGTTGTTTTCAAGAGGCAAAGAGAAATTCAGTCAGCATGTAATAGCTAAGGGAATGAAAGTGGGGGAGGATGAGTATTCCAGGGATGGGCGTGCAAACGGAAAGGAGAGGGACTCCACGAGGCGTGTGTGTGTGTGTTGTGTGTGTGATTTGTGTGTGTGTGTAGCGTGTGTGTTGTGTGTGTGTGTGATTTGTGTGTATGTGGTGTGTGTTGTGTATGTGGTGTGTGTGTGTCATGTGGGGTATGTGTGTATATGTGTATGAGTGTGTGCTGTGTGGTGTGTGTAAGTGCACACCTGCTTGTGTACCTGTAGCTGGGGAAAGGTGCCTTCAGAGCATTAATTAGACACCTAATTGCCCTGTTAGAAAGTTGACGGAAGGAAGGTCTTGAGAGCTGATTCTGAGTTCAGGTTTGATAGATAGTGAATGTTGAGTCATGTTGAGTTCGGCCGTAATATGATGCCAGGGGTTTTCCCCGGAAGGCGGGCGTGGGGCCATGCTTGGTAGACTTGGGGGGCACGTCACCTCAAGGTGGACGCCACTGAGTGACAAACCCCCCTTGGCCATGAGTAGACCTTACAGTGGGGCGAGGAGAAGAGAACTCAGCTATTGTCAGCCTCCTGAACTCCTGAACTTGCCAGACCTCCTCCCAGGGGCTACAGCTTCTCCTTGTCACTGTCTGCGTCCCTGGTCGTGTCTCTGCATCTTCCCCCTGGCCCCTGGAGCTTTTCCTCCCCGTCTCGCTCAGCCTTAAACCTTTGCTCTGTTAGCCTGTGCCAGAGCTTCCTGCCCTACATCGATTACTTGCGACGTTCTTCTTGTTCCGTTGTGTGCGACTCACGCCAGGGTACCAGTAAAGCGTTTTGGTCAGTCTAGTTAGAGGGAGAAACACACTGATTAATATCTTGAAATACCCTCACGTGGATCATTTAAGAGTGAAAGCCTTCATGATACCATGCCTTAGAGAAAACCCCTGTTTCCACCTGCCATGCATTCTCCCAGGCACCTAATGACGTGGGCAAAGAAGACATGCAATCATGTCTGTGTTATTTACAAAAACGGGATCTTACGACATGGACTCTTCTGCATCGTATTTTTTTCACTTAACACATCTTGGACGTCTTTCCAAATTGTGAGCCGTAGATCAACCTCATCACCTCTAGGGGGCGCACGAGAACGTTATTTTGGGAAAACTGCTCAGGCAATCCAGGAGCTAATCCTTCCCACCCCAGGCTGCTGCCCTGCGACCCCTCTGTGATGAACACCCTCACTCCTTTGCTTGGTGCCCACAGAGGCTGTGCTTGACGCCTCATCCGCACACTTATTGTCCCTTTATTAATGTGGAAAAGAACCACAGAAGGGCTGTTCTCTAGTTTTCCTTTCCTGTAGCTGGAACCCTAATGAGCTTTGATCACCTTGAGGGAGGAGGACACATATTAAAAATGCCCAGCGTCTCTGAAGGCTGCGGTGCTGCCAGGCTGGGGGAGAAGCCTGGGAGGAGGGGCCCCTGCAGGGACGCTGGGGACACAGCCGAGGCTCCTCTGATTCCTTGGAAAAATAACATTTCTCTTCTGTCACTGCCATTAGGTTGCTCACAAGATGCATCTGCGCTTTTGTCTAAAAGCATAGAAGGAGAGCAGGCGCATAGAGCCAGAGCAGCTCTGCAGCTGCCTTCCCTGTCCTCTGCTAAGACCTGTTGCCTGATGGCTGGTATTTTTGCCTTTAATCACCGGCCTTAGAGTTCGAGGCTGGGGGTGGTGCCTCGAACTCTTCATCCTCACGTGGCATCTGTTACAGACCTCACGGGCAGGGGCACCCTTAGAATTTCAGCTTTTCCCTGAAACGAGGGACCTAGTTCAGCAAATGACTCTCTAACTTCAATAGCCTGTCTGTCTGATCAATAAGGAAACATTTTTGACGAGTTTGATGTTCAGTTTTGAGGAGGAAAATGACCTCCTTGAGCTGGGAGAGGAAGGATTTGTGTGCCAGGGCAGGAAGACCTTGGCTCTCACCCTGAGCTTGTGGAAGGAGATGTTAGGGTAATGCACACTTGGCTTCTTTTGCCTCTGTGACAACTTCTATCAGGACCTTTTATTTTCCTTCTTAAGCTCAAATATCAAAGCTGGTAGCAAACATTACAAACCATGACACCAGCAATCACAAAGAAGAAAAAACAAGCTTCTTGGAAGGGTAAACGACATCCTTTGATTTTCTTAGGGACGCGGTTAGATTGTGAGGTTTCAGAAGGAGTTATTCTGACCCTTGAATGGGATTTCCATTCGGGAGAAGGTTAATCCCCTGTCTTACCTCCCTCTGTCTAGTGTGTTACTTTGTGACACTTTTCATCTTACCCATGAGGAATTTGGGGTACCGTTAGGCTTGGTAAGTCTCCAGGAGCAAGTGGCATTTGAAACCTTTGTCCAACTGCATATTAAGATAGAGTCTCTGTTAATCTCAATTTTCCTATTCCTACTGGGTTTGAGATCAGAAGATAGTGTAGATGCCCAAGAGAATTCCAGCACAGAGGCAGGAAACCCACCGAGGTTTGGGAGTGCTACCTCGCAGGGACAGTGGGGCCTGGCCCTACCTTCACCTGGTAGTTCCTGCTACAAAGAACTCAGGTTTGATGCCCTGGATGGGCTGTCCTACTTTTTGCTCTTTTTTTTTTTTTCTTTTGGCCACGCTGCGCGGCACGTGGGATCTTAGTTCCGCGACCAGGGATCGAACCCGGCCCCCTGCATTGGAAGGCGGAGTCTTAACCACTGGACCACAGGAGAAGTCCTCCTACTTCCTGCTCTCTAGGTGTTTGGGATGCAGGACAGCAAACCATGGTCAGATAGAATCGTAATTGTGGGCTTCCGATCAAATGGGATGTGCCCAAGGCGTTTTCTTCACTCCCAGAAGACATAGAAGGGAGTTTGGGAGGAATCCTTATGCTACTCAGAAGTCTACACTTCCGAGAGGTTTGGAGGAAGCGCCTTCTGTCTTGGGGGCAGACCGATTCCAACTCTGAGGCAGATATATTGAAATGATGGACCGGGAGTGTGGATACCCATTCAGGGTCTGAAAAAGAAAGACAGGGCTTAACAACCAAGACACTAATTGAAACTTGTTAGAAATCAATGCATTAAATGGAATTGAACTGGTGGATGAAGCCCCAGCCAGTCCGGGCCTGGGGTTTGGGCACCTTCGTTTATCAGCTCTGAGTTTAGCTTTGTTCAACGATAATCTGATAGCAGCTCTGCATGCTGATTGGCTGGGGGCGGTTCTCTTCTACAATGAGAAACTAATCAATCATGTTACAGGCTTTTGTCTTGGCCAAGGTATTTAGATTTCAGCCAGCTGGTTAGCTGCCTCAAGGCCACCTGCTTGACTGAAAAATAAAGCATCAGTCTCTTTCCCCTTGCAAGGAGAGGGGAGGAAGTATTGACTTGTGATAATTTTAGGTGGATGATTAAATTTGGCCTCTTAGGCTCCAGCTGAAAATTCAATTCAGATGACTGGTTTTTCTTTGCGTATACCGTTGAGCAATCCTGTGTACTGCCATGGCTAATGTTCCTGTCTATTGCCCTACAGAACCCCCAGCCACTGTCTATTTCGTGTGGCTGCCGGCTTCCAGAACAGGACGAGGAAATGCACTCCTACCATGTTAAGTTAAGAATAACTCTTATGCAGGCGGGCGCAGAGAGGCTCTCCAAGTAACAAAATTGCTCTGTTGGAGAAAATAGGAACAGTGATGATTGCTCTGATGATAGTTTATAAAATATACCAGTTTCCTCTGGTGCATTTCAAATGTACAGGGCAATTGGTCACGCGTCTGGCGTCATTTGGCCGAAACGTCGCAATCTCAGATGCCAAAGAAGCGAACGAGTTCCATGTGTAAGAGCTGGCCCCAAGTCAGAGGGACATTCTTGACTCTCTCATTCCCCACATCAAATCCATCAGCAAATCCTGCCATTCTATCTCCATAACATTTCTCCGAACGTGCTTCTCTGCATCTTCACAAAGTACCACCCAGTAAACACCTCCATCATCTCTCCCCTGGACGACTGCCATCACCTCCTAAGTGGTCCCCCTCCTTCCATTCTTGCCTTCCAAAATCCATTCCCCTCGCAACAGCTAGGGTACTCTTTTAAAAAAAAAAACAATTAGGTCACGAATCCCCCTTGATTAAAAACTTCTAATAGCTGCCCATCATACTTAGGTCAAAATGAAGCTCTCCAGTAGAGTCCTGAGGACCTTAGGAGATCTGGCCTCTGCCCACCTGTCTGACCTCATCTCACACCTCTCTCTTCTCCCTCGCCCTGCTCTTGCTGTGTCTTAAAAACGTCAAGTTCCCTTCCGTCTTAGGGCCTTTGCACTAGGTGTTTCCTGTGCCTGGAACGTTCTTCCCCTAGCCAAGATCTTCACGGAATGTCATCATATTCATTCTGGCTTCAGCGACTAATGCAAACTCAAGTAGTCTAGTCCTTTTGTATTACATTTTCCTGCTTTACCTTTGAAATAGCACTAACCACTACCATACATGTTTTCCCTTGTGTATTCGTTTATTGCCTGTCTCCTTTACTAGAATGTAAGATCTGTTACAATACTGACTTTGTTGTATCCAGTTTTGTAAACAGCAGGTACCCAGTAAATGGTTAGCTTGTAAAGGAATGAGCAAAGCCTGGCAAAGAAGAGATTTTCCTAAGTGATACAGGAACAGGATGCTTTAGGTGGAGTCCTGTCAAGAGTTAGGAGATGAGGCTGACTGGCTTCTTGCAGGTTTATTTTTGATCCAAATTCTGAGCATCTAAGTTATCAGATATTCTCCGAGACCCAATGTCTGTGATGATGTTAAATGTACTCAAACAATGACAACCTCTTATCTTGAGGAGGTAAGAGATTGACCTCATTCTCAGCTGATCTGATCAACTGAAAACCAAATGTGCCATTAATTTTAGGATCCATTATACGTGACATTTCTGTCTTGCTAAAGGTTAGGGGCCACTAGGAGAATTGCAGAAGCTTGCTAACCAATCTATCTTTATGCACATTTGGAATTAATCAGCCCTGGGGACAGTTTCGTACTCACCCTGAGTTGAGGTCTAGGTCTTAGTTTTCCAGGAAGGGCTGGTGTCTATGCTGTGTCCTCAAGTGTCTAACATATCTTATTCATGCATGAACAAAGGGCAGGCGTGATTCAGACAGGATGAATCCCCGAACCTCACAGACAGGAGAAAGATGTGGAGTCGTGATACTTGAAACATTTCTCAGCCTCTCTTGCCAGTGCTGGTACTGATGTTCTGAAGAACATTTCTGAAATGAACTCTGCTAAGGCTAGGTCAGTGACACCACAAAAAAGAATTTTGCAATTAAAAAGGCTTAGAGGGTTCACTGGCAAGATGGCCTTTTCTTTTCTTTTTTAAAAAACAAGTCACTTAAAGAAGTAAACTCAATAGAAGTCTTTCCTTACATCAGTTTTGCCATCAGTCAAAATGAAGGCATCCAGGCTGAGAAAAGCCACCGTTTGAGAAACTCTAAAGGGCAGTGTTTTAGAACTCAGCCTTTGCTTGGGAAGCCATTTTTAATGTAATGAAGGCATCTGTATGGTGACTTCAGTGGTCCTTAAAGTTTGACAATCTATGGAGAAAGATAATAGGATTAGGAAATAAGATATAGATAAAACAGCTCATTGGAAAAGTCCTACCTTTTATGAACATCTATAAGCTTTACTATTTTAATGTACCAGATGGATGGAAGTAATTTCACATATTACAATGAAGGAAAACCATCACTTCCACCAAATCACATAATATTCAATGTACATTTACTACTTTTGACACATCTGGGTCTCAGGATTTAGATCTTACTGCTGTTTTTTTTTTTAAGATTTGTTTATTTATTTGGCTGCACTGGGTCTTAGTTGCGGCACGTGGGATCTTTAGTTGTGGCACGTGGGATCTTTAGTTGCAGCACGTGGGATCTTTAGTTGTGGCATGCGAACTCTTAGTTGTGGCTTGTGGGATCTAGTTCCCCAACCAGGGATCAAACCCGGGCCCCCTGCATTGGGAGTGTGGAGTCTTAGCCACTGGACCACCAGGGAAGTCCCACCAGCTGTTTAATAAATTAGCCAAAATACCCCAAATCAGCGACAATGAAATGAATGAAAAAGGAGCAGGAGGGTCATTCGTATCTGGGGTCCCCTTGGTGCTCTAAGGGGAAGCAGCTATTTTCCTGAGCTACCCTGTGATGATAAATGACCATAGGAGTTGACGTCAGTTCAGCCTCTCTCTTGAATGGAAAACAATTAAGATCCATAATGAGAGATTATCCCAAGGGAGGAGTTTTAAATCAGACAGTTGACGGGTTCTTTCCGACAATTTGCCATTACCAGGACCACACACACACACACAGAGCAAAAATGACCACAGAACTCTGTAAGGGGACAGAACGGGAAGTTTAGAGAGTATTTGAGCTGGAAGATCTCAGAGAGCGTCCAGCCTGAACTCCCTATTATGCCAACAAGGGAACAGAGACCTGAAAGGGTTAAACGATGTGCTAAGTGCCACACAGATAATGACGAAGTGAGGGCTGGTACCTGAGTGTGGTGAACCATAGTCTTTCTAGACAGAACGGAAAATTAGAAAAAAGCCCCATTATTTCTAATGCTGATTATACTATGTCTTCAATGTCCTTCTGCTACACGGTGGCATATGTTTGAAGGAACTATGATGTCTGCGTTTGAACACAGGATCTCTTACTCTTAGCTGTCTGATCTCAGGTAAATTATTTAACCACTCTGGGTTCCTGTTCCCTGATCTTTGGAAAGTACAAACATAGGCAGTGGTGAACTTTAAAAGCAGTATGTGCGAAAGCTAGTGTAGGGTAAGAAAGGTGGCTGTTCTTATTGCATTAGAGGAAACGTTGTTTGCTAGTTGAGAGAGTGGGCACTGGAGTCAGGCTGACAGGCTTCGATTCTCCCTCCACTTCCTAGTTCTGGGACCTCCTTAGTTCTTTAAGCTTTGAGTCCTTTCACTTTTTTATTTTTATTTGGTTGCTCTGGGTCTTGGTTTCGGCAGGTGGGTCTTAGTTGCGATAGGCGGGCTCCTTAGTTGCGGCACGTGGGATCTAGTTCCCTGACCAGGGATTGAACCCGGGCCCCCTGCGTTGGGAGCACGGAGACTTAACCCCTGCACCATCAGGGAGGTCCCAAGTCCTTCACTTTTAAAATGGAGAAAACAAAATACTTACTTGATAGAACTGTTGTGGAGAATTAATAATATACTTCATGGAATGTGTGTAACTGCATTGCACGTTGTAAAGTTTGATAAACATTGGCCATTATGATAATTATCTTAAATTTTGCCACAAAGGATGTAGGGCCAGAGTCAGTAGACTTTATAAAGGATCAAATAATTAATATCTTGGGCTTTGCATGCCATTTAAGGGCTCTGTTGCAAATACTCAACTCTGCCCTTTGTAGCAAGAAAAGAGCCACAGACAACATGGAAATGAATATGCACGGCTGTGTTCCGATAAAACTTTATTTACAAAAACAGGCAGTGGGCTGGACTTGGCTTGTGGGCCATACTTTGCTAACTCCTGATAAAGGGCAATTAAGAACTCCTGCTCTATGGCTTCCGGAGGAAGGCATCTGTTGATACAGGTAAAGGAGCAGATATAGTTTTTCATGGAAAGAAGAACTAGATAAGTCCCCTTTAGACACGCTTCCTATCTTCAGACCCTGTTCATGGCAGAATTTACACATAGTAGGGCAAGAGTCTCTTTTTTGCCCTCTGCCCGAAGCTTGCTTTCTCCCAGCAGACACGGCCAGTCAGGCTCATAAAGAGACAAAGAACCTAAGAATCACCTCACAGTCAGATCCACAATCCACCTAGTTTCTATGCGGTCCTTAGATTTCATGTCATGATGTCAGCATACGAGATGATGGATATTACTTCCAAATGCTGTGTGGTTCTGATACTGGGATGATTTGCACAGTTCACTAGGGGTTTTCAATTTTTCTTCCCCTGCTATTTGTGGAAGAGCAGGTGGTTTCTGCTTTGCTTTGAGTCCTAGGACCCTTCATGAGAAGGTCTTCAGAGACAAGGTATTTTTGGCTTTGACGCCACGCTGTGATCTTTCTCCGGTTGTTCCTGAACCCAGCAAGCAGAAGGTCAGTGGCTCCCTTTCTGGAGATGATTAAAGGTGGCACTTTGCTCCAGAGTGGAGGTGTAATCTTATTAATCTGGTACCAGAGTACATCTTTCAGGCAGCAAAAAGAGAAATTTAATCTTGGCTACTTTCACATGCTGTATCAAGACAATTTATTTCCTATCCACTGATCTAGGTTCTGGGACTGTAGGAAAGAAGCATCTTGGGCAGCTGCAAAAATTAGGGAATGAACTCTGCTACATAAACATTCAGTGGCTTTATATAACACAAAGCACGGTGATTGCCAACAGCAGTCTAAATAGTAGTGAGCTAATCGTTAGGGTGTGGCTCCCAGACTTTCTCAATGATCCAGGGTTAAGTGTTCCCCACAGAGCATGTGTGCAAAGGAAGCTATTTATGGGAAAAAAGATCAGGTCCTTGTGGTCTCAGCAGAAACCTGTGACCAATATTTCCTGGTTAGTGTTGGGGGAAGGCAGTTAAAAAAATACCACGACGTTTAGGAGAAAAGGAAAGTTCTCTCATATTTCTTTTCTTTCTTTTCCATTATGGTTTATTACAGGATATTGAATGTAGTTCCCTGTGTTCTCTCTTTTTTTTTTTTTTTTTTTTTTTTTGCGGTACACAGGCATCTCACTGTTGTGGCCTCTCCCATTGCGGAGCACAGGCTCCGGACGCGCAGGCTCAGCGGCCATGGCTCATGGGCGCAGCTGCTCTGCGGCATGTGGGATCTACCCGGACCGGGGCACGAACCCGTGTCCCCTGCATCGGCAGGCGGACTCTCAACCACTGCACCACCAGGGAAGCCCTCTCATATTTCTTAAAAAAAATTTTTTTAAATAAATTTATTTATTTTTGGCTGCATTGGGTCTTCGTGGCTGTGCACAGGCTTTCTCTAGTTGTGGTGAACGGGGGCTACTCTTCGTTGCGGTGCACGGGCTTCTCATTGTGGTGGCTTCTCTTGTTGCAGAGCATGGGCTCTAGGTGTGTGGGCTTCAGTAGTTGTGGCACACGGGCTTAGTTGCTCCGCGGCATGTGGGATCTTCCCGGACCAGGGCTCGAACCTGTGTCCCCTGCATTGGCAGGAGGATTCTTAACCACTGTTAAGGGAAGCCCACCAGGGAAGCCCTCTCTCACAGTTCTGACATTAAAACATATTATTTCAGGACGTTCATAGACAGATATTGATAATTAGTTTTCCCAGAATCCTCCTTACTGTAGACCTTTGACTCTCTTGGGGACGGGGCATCAAATTTGTCATCTGTAATCAGAGTTCTGGGGAGTTAGTAGGATATTACCTTGCCAGTTCTCAATTACGGAAATTTTTATATTGTTTTCATTATGTGACCAGTGTTTCTATAGGTATTTTTTAAATTTTTAAATTTTTTATTTATTTGATTGTGCCAGGTCTTAGTTGTAGCAGGCAGGCTCCTTAGTTGCGGCTCACTGGTTCCTTAGTAGCGGCACACAGGCTCCTCCGTTGTGGCATGCGAACTCAGTTGCGGCATGCACATGGGATCTAGTTCCCTGACGAGGGATTGAACCTGGGCCACCTGCATTGGGAGCGCGGAGTCTTAACCACTGCACCACCAGGGAAAGTCCCTCTACAGGCGTTAAAATATATTTATTTTCTTGGGCATGATTTTATTTTTGTCTGTCCAGACAACAGAGTTGTCATGCCTTCAAAATGGACTCATTTTATATTCTTCAATGTGCTTTCTGAGGTAACGTCTAATTATCTATTCAATTAATTTCATATTAATGGTGATGAATTAAAGTGCAATCTTTTCAAAAGACATTTACTTTTCAAACAGAGGATTCTGTGAGATATAGGACTTTAACCCAGAGAGCTGACTCTTCAATCACATATTTGGTGTGGAGGAGCTCTCTGTGTAGGGAGGTGGTGAGGACAGAGAGGCTGAAGAGCTCTACCTTATCCTCTCTGAAGCCCTCAGACACATTGCTGCAGCTCAGCTTTGAATAAAGCCAAGTGCTGCAATGCAGACAGGGTGGCGGCAGAGGGGAACAGACCATGTTGGAGAGCTCAGAGAAAGGGCTTCCTCCATCACGTCAGACATGTCCAAAAAGTCCAAAGGATTAGGAGGCCTTAGAGACTATTAGACTTGGCAGAAAGGTTGGATTTGATGATCCTGAAGAGTCCTTTCAGTGGTGTGCTGGGTGGGAAAGCTGTCTTTTAGATGTTTGAAGAGACAACGTAGGAAGGTAAGGAGATTTGGCAGTTAAAGACTGCATGAAACTAAGGCAGTATTTACAGGCAGTAGCAAGGCCAAGTCATGGAAACAGCATGAGGAGAAATGATGCTCCTGGCAGCCTTGCTGGTCGCACCACAGGTTCATGGAGCAGCAGGTGCTGGAACCCGCAGCACCTGATACCCAGCCTTGGGACGACTTTCCACACGACAGGAACACGAGCATGTTTGATGACAGAAGGAAAGGACTGGTGGAGGCTTGTTGAGGGAGCTGGAGGGGCAGTGGTTTGTTTTTTTCCTTTTAAATAAATTTATTTATTTATTTAGGGCTGCGTTGGGTCTTCGTTGCTGCGCACGAGCATTCTTTAGCTGCGGCGAGCGGGGGCTACTCTTCGTTGCGGTGCGCGGGCTTCTCATTGTCGTGGCTTCTCTTGTTGCGGAGCACGGGCTCTAGGCGCACGGGCTTCAGTAGTTGTGGCACGTGGGCTCAGTAGTTGTGGCACGTGGGTTCAGTAGTTGTGGCTCACGGGCTCTAGAGCTCAGGCTCAGTAGTTGTGGCGCACGGGCTTAGTCGCTCCGCGGCATGTGGGATCTTCCGGGACCAGGGCTCGAACCCGTGTCCCCTGCATTGGCAGGTGGATTCTTAACCACTGCGCCACCAGAGAAGCCCTGGGGCAGTGGTTTTTGAGCAAAAGACACCTCTTCTCTCTGAAGGCTGAGAGGGAAGCCCAAAAGGTGGATAAAGAAACAAGGGAGGTGGATGGACGACCAGGGCCAGGCTGTCATGCTCCTCGGGAGAATCCACATTAATGGTAAATGAAACCTCTCTCTTCACACGCACACGCACACGCACACGCACGCACGCGCACGCACACGCAGACACGCACACGCACACACACGCACACGCACACGCACACACACGCACACGCACACACACACACGCTAACAAATAGTGAACAATGGAAATTCAATGATTCTTACTTGGACTGATTCTTCCCCTTTTCAAGGAGTAAATCTTCAAATGATTGCTGTGACTCACCATCGTGGATTTAGGTAGGGAGAGAAAATTGTTCCCATTTTCCTGTTTAAGTCTCTTTTAAATTAGGACTATTTTGATGCAATTCTTTGCCTCTAGAATGTAGATTATGGTGGAGCTGGCTATAGTTCATGGATAGGTGAGATCACCCTCCTCCTTCCCTTCCTTTCTTTCTCTTACAAACTGATTTCTAAGTGTTGGCCACATCCCAGGACTAGGATCTATAAAATAGCCTTAACGATTTTACCAGACTAGTAACCATGACAAGATACCTCTTGAAGGTAGGATAATACAAATAATAGAAAATCTACCAGCTCTATGCTAGAATCAAGCTTGGGGGCCCAGTGTACAGCAGGTACACTTTGTAAATTTTCTTCCAATGCTCTTTGGGTTGAGCTTGTTAGGAAATGCTAGGGGAAGAATAATGGGTGCTTTCCAATCACCATAAAAAGACCCAGATTCCATTAATTGCACATTTCTTGTGATGACAAGCCTTCATTCCTGCTCTACCTGCTGATTCCCACCTGCAGTTCAGGACTGAGAGCTAAGAGCTAAGACGATCCTCCTCCTGTATTTATAATCTCAGGATAAACCATAGACGCTAGAAATGAATGCGTAAGTTCACGTTTATCCAAAATTCAAACCTCCAGAGAGCTCATATTAGCAACGTGTATTTCTAAAAGTGCTGGGCAGTGATGAACAATTTTCATAATTGTCACCCAAGGCTTAGAATAATCCTGAGAGGCCGTCTGGATTGTCAAAGAGAGGTGCCTTTTTGTTCAGTCTCAGTATTCGATTTCTTTCATTTGATTTTCTAATTTGCTGAAAACAGAGGATGGTTTATGAGACCTCAGCCGGAATATTTGATCAGCAGGGGCCACTGAACGTCTAGCCATCTTTTCTGAATGGGAACAAAGGGAAAGCGAATCCTGCTTTATTCTCTTCCCCGAAGAGGCCACAGGGATGGTGAGAAAGTCCCTTCTTTAAAGTAAAGCTGCTTGTCAAAAGAGAAAGGACTTGTCTCGCCTACCTTGCTAGCCACCTGCGTTCAATCACAAAAGGAGACCTCGCCACACAAGGGTTAATTCCTAACACCTGACTCCTCCGCGAGACACTGCCAGCGAGTCTAGCCGGCGAGTCTAGCCGCTTCCCTGGTCTAATTACCCACTGAACGCTGGGGTGGGAGCCCGCTCGGCAGGAGGCCCTGCCCTACCTGCTTGAGCGCTTAGGTTGGAGCACGCCTGGTTTTTAATCCTATACACGGCCCAGCCTTCTGCTAGTTGTTATTTTCCTTCCTCGCCTCTGGACACTTCGGCGCATTCACTGGCAATACCATCATAGGAGAGCTCGGCTTTGACGGAAACCTCTTTGAAACGATTTTTTTTTTTCCCCGTTCTGGCTTGCACTTGAATAATTCTCCAACAACAGCACGTCTGACTGAGTTGGCATCACAAACCCTTTTGTATGCTATTTTTTTTTTCTTCGAGAACTATTAAAGCCTGAATAAAATTGGAATGGCTGCCTGGTAATGATCTCATTATATATAAATTACAAAAGTGCTCGCGGCGGGGGTACATAAGGACTCCCAGGCTCAGGTATGCGGCGAATACCTATTACCTTGCAGGTGTCCGCCCACGGGCAGCCCTCCTCCACGCCGCCGCCACCACGCATCCCTTTCAGCCTCAGGTTCAAGTTGCAGAGAACGAATGGCTGATGGAAGGTGGGAATAGGGTTTTTTTCTTTTCGCCTTCGTGACATATGTTAGGAGACGAAAGGAACCGGGCCGTGTGTTTACTTCTCATTTGGGAGCTTCACATGTTCTGATTGGTCGGGAAGCCAAGAAAGGGCAGAAGGAGAGACATTTGGTGATGGTTGCAAACCACATCCGTTCTCAATGTGAAGCTGCCTCGTTTGGTGAGGATAATTGTTTTGAGGTAGGGACGGACGCTACTCAGAGATGGTTACAAATCCCAAGCCCGCCCCTCAGTTTGAGTTCTTAGGTAGCAAAGCACACACACAGATGGCGGCAGTCGGAGTGGGGCGGGGGGTGGGAGAGACACTCTTACTGTGGGAGTTTATTAGTGCTTAGCCCCAGTCATGTTTTCTGGCTGCCAAGGCGTAAGCGCATGAGCTTAGTGCATCACAGAGGGCCACGTGTAGGGTTCCGTTCCCGATATGGGCTAAGCAACCCTGGACAATTTTTACCCGCTGTGATTAGCATCGAGAAAAGCCATGGGATAGGGGAGATGGTAGACCCCATTGCTCTCAACGTCCGTCTTAGGTTCTAAAGGGGCATTCGTCTGAAGGAGGATTGCCATCTGCCATCTTAGACCAGAAAGAGAGTGGTGGTGGTGGAGGAGTACCAGGCTGTTTCCTCCGGCATGAGGTTATAAAGCGGATTTTTTCTTTCTGACAGCCATATTGGGAACTATCGAAAATACAGAATAATGCTATGAACATAAGTCTTTGGCAAAAGGATGGCATGAATGGCAAAGATATTTTGCCCATAGTTAAAAGTCTTTCATGCAATGTACATGGTACGTTGTAGAGCAGTGACAACAAATTCCTGTTGACTGAGGGTGATGGCCATAAAGAAGGGAGTGTTAGGCGATTACACAGGGGCCTGTGTGGCCGGAGGGGAGCCCCTGGCATCGGCTGGGACCATTCTCACTGTGCAGAGGTTCAGGAAAGACGTTCTCAGCCATGATGGGATCCATACTGTACACATGCTGTTTGATACACTTCCAAGTTTTTCCTTAGTCCATTATGTGTTGACATTTGTAATGTCTTAGCCTCAGGGAAAGAACCTTCCTTCTCTCCTTCCAGTGCCACAGCTACTGTTGGGATCTGAGAGAACGTTCCCCCACTTGTGCTCTGATCTCCTTGGGTGATGGCAATGGAGGGTGAATTCAATTGTTTGCAGAAATTGAGCATTGGGACCCCAACTTCTCGTAGTTTTCCTGTTCCTTGTGGAAGGATCTAAGAGAAATAAATCCCCATTTCAGTAATTACATATCCCCTCCAGTACCCAGGCATATCTCGGGATGCCTCCATTTTGATGATGATGATGATGATAAAGAAATGACCGTTCTTTGAGAGTTTAACACACGCCAAGCACAGGGCTGCCTGCTTTACACACTTTGTCTCATTACTGGGAGGTGGATACTATTATGTCATTTGCAAGATGATCTTACAGATAATAGTTTGATGTCTAAGTGGAGAAGGACTGGTTTGTGGTGACACATACTTGGAGGCTGTGGACGCCTCCTGTGGAAGCAGGGGGCGAGATGGGTCACACAGAAGAGAAATCTCTGAAGGAATCCCTTGTTTTCTCAATCCCTTTGCGCTTAGTTGACCAGTTTTCATGATGACTTCAGTATTCAGCTTCCGTCGTTTGCGATACCACAGAAATACGAGGCACAATCCCTGCCTCCAGGGCACCTATAATCTAGCAGGTGGATCAGAGGAGATTGTGAAGACACCACCACGTGGAATGGATTTGGGCTTGGCCTCTCATCTCCTATGAGCCTTTGTGGGCCTAAGCTGCTACCGCTTCTTCCTTTTTTTTTGGTCAATGCCATGTGGCTTGTGGTATTTTAGTTCCCTGGCCAAGGATGGAACCCAGGCCCTGGCAAGTGGAAGAGCCAATTCCTAACCTGACCTACGCTTCCTTCTAAAAACTAAATGATTGGACTAGATAAGAAGTTTGCAAACTTTTTTTCTATAAAAGGCCAGATATAACTATTTTAGTCTCTTGGGGCCCTACAGTCTCTGACTACTCAACGCTGCCGTCACAGCATGCAAGTGGCTGACGACAGTATGTCACAGGTAGGCATGGCTGTATTCAAACAACTTTGGTTACAAGAACACCCATGAATAAAAATCAGGTGTGCTGGATTTAGCCCCTGGCCGACCCCTGGACCCGTTGATGGCTATCAGCCCTTTCTGGCTAGAAAATGCAATCGTTTCTTCACCTTCCACATTGATTTCAGCCTTGGAGTGTGGAGACATTTCTTTGGCTTTTCTCTTCTTGAGGAGGAGTATATAAAAAATGGCAATAGAAGTGGTCCTGGAGAGGCACCAGGAGGGATTCCCAGCAATGTTTTGATTGAAATCGCAATGGGAGGACGCCATTAAAAGGGGTGGGGAGAAAGGTCCCATTAATCAGAGATGGGCACTGCTGTTTTAGTTGGAGATCTGGCTATGAGCTCAGCAGGAACCCAAGGAAGACAAGAAGGGGTAGGCTGGAAAACTGGCTTTTCCAGAGGCAGAAGGCTAAAGAATTCTTTTCAGAACAAGATTTCCATGCAATTTCTTATATAAAGCTTAAAATCCAAGCATAGTCAATAATGAAATTCTGCTTGTGTTGGGAAACACAATCTAGCATAGCAACGTAACAATCTTAACAAAGGACCCTAACAGTCCTAACAGTCTAACACAGTATAAACGTAGGTTTCATTTTTGTTGCAAATACCTATATCTCTCCATTTGAAAACTCTCTCATGCGATTTTGCCATATATTTGAATAACCAGGGTTTCCAAGACATTTAAACAGAGGCACAGTCATAGGACTCTTCCTGTTGCAAGTGACGGAAACACCTTGTTCAGTTTGACCTAAAACACGGGATGTGTGGGCTCAGAAGACAACACAGTCCAGAGGGATGCTGGCTTCCTCTGGGGGAAGTGTCTGATTCAGAATGTCACACGAGGTCATTCGTTTCCTGTCTCTTTCATTTCTTCTTTCCTTGTGTATCAACCTCATCTGCAGGTGGACTCCTTTCTGGGTAATAGGATGCTATCCCAAGACTCACTTTCTTCTATGACCAAATACAGCAAAGGAGCAAGGGCTTCTTTTTTGTCGAAAGCGATGGCACGGTCTCCTTGGCCCTGATTGGGCCATGTGCCCATTTCTAAACCAACTCCTGTGGCCTTAGCCAGTTAGGGTCCACTACACAGCTAAGAATGGTAAAGGGGAGGTTCCCCAAAGGAGAGTTGGATTACATCTATTGGACAGAGGTGGATGATTTTGGGTAACTACCAGCAGATGTCCAGTGTAGTAAGACATTATAATTTTCAAAACACTCTCGTGGAAACGGTCTCATTTGATTTTACAACAGTTTCATGGGAATACGTGTGTCAGGTATTATTATTTCCATTTTCAGATGAGAACACTAGGGCTTAAATCACATGACTTGTTCAAAGTCACATAGGTGGTGAAAGATGTTGTATTACATTTTGTCCTTCATGCTGTGATGTTTGACCACTGGACCACAGAACTGTCACCTCTCTTGTTTTGGACTAGATACCTATTAATATCACCTAAAAGAGAATTAGCACTTACCATATCACACTGGCTTATACTGATTCTGTAGCAAAGTAAGAATCTCACTGGTTTTTCCACGATTGCTGGTAAAATGTACCTAAAATGGCTTTTTGAACCTAAGTGCAGGGCTACCTTTATTCCTGTGATATTTTATATTAAACGTCCCCCACTGCCAGCCTGGCAAGGAGTTTTGAGTCATGTGGAATCCAAAACATTAACTGTCTCTTCCAGCTTTGTACCATCTTCAAGTTTAACAAATAGCTGCTTCTATTTCATCTTTTAAGTAATTGCTGAAGTGGTTGAACAATATATGTAACATTGACTAATGACTGACTTTAATCTGGAATGAAGTCTCCAGGTGACACGTCACAGGACCCTACCTTTGGATTTGTTCAATATTTTTATAACTGATATGGCTGGAGGCCTAACTGATACGTTAGAAAGGTCAGTCACATCACAGATGGAATATATCTTCTCATTTGACCTCCTGTCCCATATTTCTGATATGAGCAACATTTTGATTGAGGACATCACCGTTTACAATGAAAATCCAAATGATTGGCATGGAGTCAGTGGTAACTATGATGTCGTGAAACCCCCGCATCATTTATCCTGGACAGAGTCAGGAAAATTGTGGCCATTCAGTTAATGTTACAATTACAGAAATGAAAATAAGAAGGTAATCACAGTGGTGGTCAAACATCACCATCTGAGAAAATTTAGGAAGAAAGAGACAGTACGTATTCCCCTAGTGACTTAATTTTCTTTTTTCAGATTAGAAAATTGAAATTCTAGAACTCACATGGAAGTGATACCAAGAATTCGGCCAGAAATATTATCTAGGACTCAGCTTCTCAGGCACGCACGTGGCAGGTGGGCTGTAGGCTCATCTGGTGGCAGGGATGGCAGTGAGGACTTTACCCAAACGTGCTCCCATCTTATAGCTTTGGCTGGGGGTTAGTTCGAAGCACTTTGAAGGAGGATGAGAGATTTTTATGAATACTAGAAATAATTTTATCCATTATTATCATCATTTAAACAGGTTTGAGAAACATCACTGTGCAGCTTAATTTCTCTAAAAAGACCCCTTTTAGGACTGGGCTCAGCCCTAGAGCGGGAGGCTTCTTGGGCAGGTCCGGGGGAGGCACCCTCGTCACTTTCGCCCTGGTCACTTTCTCCCCGAGGACTGATTCCACCGCCAAAATCTTTGCAGCCCCTGTGTCCCAGCTGATGACCATGTTCTCCCAGACAATGACCGGAACACAGCTGTTCCTGCACTGCCTTCTCCCGTCTCTGCTCCCTCTTCCGCATCCTGAGAGCTTGTAGAAACGCCACCCTCACGTAGGTATTTCCTTGAGAAATTTTGCTTTCAAACTAATGGATGGGTTTCACGGAAGATGAACAAAAGCGATTCTCTTCTCTTCTTTCCCATTAAGTGATTAGCCTTGAGATCTGGAAAATACCGTTTCTGTTTAAAAGGAGAAATATTTAGAGAGCAAGCTTCACCTTTTCCCAGCTGCTCTCAGTAAACGAGAAAACAGTCGCTTGTTCTCTTGTTCAGGGCTCTCCCCCGCCCTCTCCCCTCCCAGTGGCCCCCTTTCCCCATCACAGTTCTTCCTCAGCTACAAGCACAGAATATTGAGGTGCTAATAAGCTCAAAAATGTTCCAGCCTTGTGTTAGGCGTCAGCCACATTGCACTGCTCAAGAGAGGTTAAATGCTTGTGTGAACCTGTGTTTTCCACCCCCGGCCAGGCAGCCCTAAGCTGGGCTGATCCGATCTCGCCTGGGCCTCTCCCCACAAGAGACTCGTGGCGCGGCGGCATGATTGAGGTGACCTCAGCCTCCCCAGCAGCTGCTGACTTGCACTTGGAAATTCAATCCTCTCAAGGTAATTCCTCAGCTTAGGAGAAACTTCCAGCAATGAATTCTGACTTTGATGCAGGGCAAAGGCAGGCTCCCTGGCTTCCACAGACGCCAGGCCTGGGGTGGGTGAGAAGCGGTGTGTTATCAAAGCAGTTTTACAAGGGCTCATTAGGAGGTTTCTAGCAATTTCTAGAACACCGTTCTGAATCTTCTTTCCCTTCGGAGGTTTTCTGCATCCCAAATGACTCGGGCCCGTCTGGCCACCCCATAGGCTACAAGGCGGCCTGGCTTCGAATGTCAGAGTAAAACTACGCTTCTGTCTCTTCTCGGCTGGAGCACCTCTCACTGCTTAGAGTGGCACTTTGACACTAACATCGGAGGCCGAACTAATTGTAGAAGGAGATATGGGGGAACCATTTGCTATGGTACCTCGGTCACCTCCTGCAAGCTGGTGGAAGTGGACATCTTGGCATAAACAGATGGGGTACCAGGTTCGGAGAAATTCTCCTCAATGCAGGGAAGTGGCCCAGAGATTCTGCAATAACCATCTGCTTTTAAGATTTTGGGGATCATTTTTCTCAGGCGGTAACCATTTCCCTTTCTTTTCCTTCCTCACTCCCCAAAGCCGCTCCCATCCCCAAGAGCAGGAAGTCCCCAGTGGTGGATGCAGGGACTGCCATGACATTCCTCTGCCTCCTCAAGGGAGACGGCTTTGTTGTGGGAAGATCTGAATGTCCTTGTTGTCCCCTAAAGCTTCAGCTCCGAGTTTCAGGATGAGTTTCAGGATCAATCGTCACTGAGCCCTTGATCATCTTTTATGCCCCGTAGAAGTATGTTTTTACTCATCCATTTCTTCAGGAGGTAAGAAATAAAACTGTTCCATTCTAGGCATAAATTAGCATTTATAACAATGCAGTGCAAAAAATGTAATTTAAATAGAACTGATTAGAATTTTGATAGGCACCTAGGAACCTCTAAACAAATGCTGATCAGGTAATGAGTGGAACAAGCCATTTATTTCAGTGCTTCACTTCTCCGTTCGATGATTGGGTCACAGTTTCCCAAACATCTACGGCGACTGTTCATTAATTATTCACTTCTCGCTCAGTAATTGTCCAATTTAACTACACACCGTGAGCTTACAGGCAAAGCCACAGAAGACAGCAGAGGGAAAAAGGGACAACCTAGATAAAAGTATATTTTCTTTTTGTAATAACATTCGCTAATTCAAGGACTCAGAGAGAGGGTTAGCTATTGTTAGACCTTGGCCATTGTCTCATCTACATGCACTGGACTAAATTGCTCACCATTTGTTAAGCGGGGACGTTTAAGCTCCAGAGTGGCGAGCTTTGCAGATGAGGCTGTACAAGTTGGCATTCAGCCTGTCTTTGTGGGTAGAGCCTCACCTTTGGGTCAGCGAGCAACGTGCCGTAAGTGGGACAGAGAAGTTTCAGGATGCTATCATCCTGAATCACATGTTTTTCTTCAGGTGCGTCATCTTGGAAAATGTCCTGAATCAATCTGGAAGGTTCGTTTGCAGGGTTTTTCTCCATTGATATTTTGGAGGTTTTTCTTTTATTAAGAAGATGAAAATGTTTCCCTCTTATTTCATGAGTTCGACACACGTTCAGGAAATTCTGGGTGCGGTGGCTTCCCCAGGATATCATTACATTCCATGTTCCGCTTTACTTATTGATGATCTTCACTGGTAGTTAAAATTAGTTTATCAGCCCTCTTGTCTTGATATAATCTTGGTATTAGTAGGATGTCATCTGCTAGAATGCAGGTTAGAAATGAAATCCCAAGAAAGGCAATAAGTTAAACAATTGTTCCCCCCCCAAGTCAGAAAAAAGCATTGTTTTAAAGGAAGAATCATCAGTTTATTATAGTTTTTAAAAAAATGTTTATTTATTTGTCTGTATAGGGTCTTAGTTGCAGCACGCGAGACCTTCATTGCAGCGCGCAGGCTACTCTCTAGTTGTGGCGCGCGGGCTCTCGAGTGTGCGGGCTCCGTAGTTGCAGCACGCGGGCTCTAGAGCGTGCAGGCTTAGCTGCCCCGCGGCATGTGGGATCTTAGTTCCACGACCAGGGATCGAACCGGCGTCCCCTGCATTGGAAGGCGGATTCTTAACCGCCGGACCACCAGGGAAGCCCCTTTATTATAGTTTTAATGTTGCCCTCCTTGTCCTGGGTGTTTTGTGGGTGAAGAACCTCCAGGGATGAGGCTCTACAAAGTGGAGCGTGCTTTGAACGAGCACCTGATATCTGGGGCAGGTGAGAGAACAGGGCTAGCGTGATCCTATGGTCTGGCGGGTTAATGGTTGGCATAGCGATTTGTGTGAGTGGCACTTGTCTTTCTTCCTGCTGCAGCCTGAAAAGAGAATGTCTTCCTTCCTTTGGGTCATGACTGGGTACAAAGCAAGCATCTAAGGCGGTACCCAGTGGAGGAGGCGTCTACACTGCTCATCATTACAGAGTTCATAAAGCTGGGGTCTAGGTGAAACCCACATGCTGGCAGTGGAGTGACAAGCATGTGTAGAGAATTTCTGTTGATGAAAACAACAGTAAATATCTCTGGGACAGAGTCTTTGTTGCCCAAACTTACTGTATCCTTGGGGAAGAAAAAGTAAAAGTTTGTTATTGCCGGAAGAATTGATAGCAGCCTGGCTCTATGTTTGCAGAATTCAACCGTCCTCTGAATACCTGTTTCTTCGAATAGGTGTCGGGCCATTTTACAGCCGAGTAAACTAAGGCAAAGAGAGGTGAAGAGATTTGCCATACTCACAAAATAATTCTGAGGCCTAGGAGAAATGAGGACCAATGGTCCACCGCAAGGCGATTTAAAACCGCCTAGGCCTATGTGTATCCCTGTGCCTTTCTTTTAAAATAAAGTAAAAAGGAATTAGGTGTACTCTTAGAGATGGCTGGTACTGTTTTCGACAGTGATGATTTTGGTTCTCATGAACTTTGCTATTTAGAGATATGCTAAGAGATCTTACTACCTTGGAACAAGCAAATGGCAAACAGATAAAATATTGTGTTTGGGGTAATTTATTTTCGACGGCTTTGTTAACTGAGCAATTAACTGGAGTATTTCCCTAGTGTGAACAGGGACTCTATTCATATTAAAACAATTACTTGGACAATTGTCGTAGGGTGAACGTTTACTCTCTTATTTTCTTCTCCTCCTCCTGCCACCTCTCCTTCCCCACATGTCTGGCTCTCCCAGAGACAGCAATTTCCACCGCATAACGTCTGCGTGGAGATTGGAAGCTCTCAAGAATCATGGCAAGGAACTGCAGCCTCACACTTATTCTCAGCCGATCTTTGCATATCTTTGGATTTTTATGTTTTGCTTACTTTCCAATGACTGAGTTCCACGCTATAACATCTCCGTTATTTTGGTGGGTGGGTTAGAGCTTATTGTCTCTCACAGCAGCCTTCGGCTGCCCTGGGTGGGACCTCCACAGCCTTACTTACCTTATCATAACATTGGAAAGCAATTTCTCTTGACTGCTGTGAACCGACACTAGAATTCTGAAATGCTGCCACACTCATTAAGTGATTTCCAATTAGTTAATTGGTTTCACAGGGTGCTTCTTTCTAAACTGTACCTTAAATGAAAAGCGGAACCGTTCGTTTTTGAAAGGAAAAAATATCCTGGAGCCTTTGAGTTTTAAGATCCTAAAACGAAGCATACTTTGGAAGAAACGTCACAGAAAACACCAGTCCTGCAAACAGAAAATATTATTATTATTACGGAAAAGAACGGACGGTCTCTCCTGGCCTTGCCAACTGGTCGAGGGTTTATGTTGCCCACTTTAACTTTGAATCAAAGGAAGTGAGGTCGATTATCAGAGAGCAGCACAGAACATGGAGAGTTTCGAGATCAACATGGATTCTTCTCTAGGGAAGCTTCCTGGGCCTCTGTGTTGGGTCTTCAGGGCCATATCTGCCTGCCTGCTCTAGGATGTACTAACCCTCACTGAGCAGGAGGGCAAAGTCCTTGTGCATGGTTTATCAAGAAGCTGCTTTTTGGAAAGAGAACTCTATATGGTTAGCTATGTGGACTGACAGAAGGAATGGGGTGAAAGACGGTGAGAGGTTTACTTAGGATATCTCTAGTCAACACGTGTTGTTAACGGTGGGGGCCATAAACAGGATTTTTGAGCAATAACTGATTTGCACAGTAGAATAAATATTTATTCAATAGGGTAGATATGGTAATAATTACCCACTAGGGTAAATCAATCATCTGTTTTCCCTGATAGAAAACTTGGCTTTAATAGTAGGTAGGATGCATAAAATATGAATGCAAAATTTCCTCTCTGTTAATTAGACAAAAACGCAGCCAATCAAATAAGAAGCATCGGAGTCTAGCAGTTAAAAGCATGGACTCTGGAGACATACTACCTGGGTGGAAATCCTGATTGTCACTTTCTAGCTGTGTGACTTGGGGCAAGTTGCTTGACCTCTCTGTGCTTGTCTCTGGGGAAATGGAGGAGAGGGGTAATACCATCCTCACAGGGTTGTTATGAAAGGTGAACATAAAGGGTTAAAATTCATCAATCCCTTAGAATCGAGTTTGAAACATAGTTTGTTAAAGAAACCAAATTTTATCGTATGCCATGTTTTTTTTTTTTTAACGTCTTTATTGGGGTATAATTGCTTTACAATGGTGTGTTAGTTTCTGCTTTATAACAAAGTGAATCAGTCATACATAAACGTATGCCATGTTTTGAAAGATCCATCTTTTGATTTCCCCGTTGAAAAAACCCTCTCCTCTTCTGGGTAACCAGCCATGAGATCCAGTACTCAAAGGAGGGCAAGAGCTGAGATGCTGGCAGTCCCTTGGGTTGGTCAGTCCATCTGTCGGTCAGCTATGTTCCCTGCCATTAGCTCTTTAAGACAATTTCTTTCCCCCAAATCGGTCAGCCTGACCTTTTTGTTAAAGAAGAATGTTTATGTCAGAGAAGTAGGTTAAATTGGAATAGCAAAGGGGGCAGTGGCTGGAATACTGGGTCAGAAAGAGGCAGAGAACTTCAGTGTGTGCAAGTGTATATGTGTGTGTGTGTGTGCGTGTGTGTCTGTATGAAAGACAGAGACAGAGAGACATGGTGTCAGAGAAAGACAGAGAGGACACACAGACACATTCACACAGAGAGACACAGGGACATAGACATAGACAGAGAGAACATGCGGAGAGCAACAGAAAATCTTCCGTGAGTGGGAGACCGTGCACAGGGAAAGTCAGCACTTTGCTGAGAAGGAATTGAGAGACGTGAGGAATACTGAAGGCCAGGAAGGGAGCTGAGGACAGAAAGCCCTGCCTGGCGATCGTGCCTTTCCGTCTGCTTTAGAGGTAGTTGGTTCATCATTTCAGCAGCCTGGAGTCCTTTAGTAGTGACCTTATGGATTAAAATTTAAAACCAAATTAGATGTGTTTTCAAAACAGCACTCACACTGAATTGCTAACAAGATACTGAAGTTGGGCTCACAGTTATCCCAGAGCCCGGGGTATGCTGTTCTGCTAGACGGTCCTGGTGCTTGTTGAAGTGGGTAGGACCACAGCCCCGCTTTCTTCTGTGTCACTTCCCGCCCTGCCTAAAGACAGCACTTTCAGGTGATACGCTGGCAGGCACAAGTAACGCATTTACGGGCACATGTTGCCTGGCCTCGATAGTAACCCTGGTAGAAACTTGTCTGCTGTTTAAAAAATTTATGTTTAAGTTTCCTCGTGCAGCCTGTTCATTCCAGTCGAAACGATGGTTTGAGAAATACTAAGTCCAGAATCTCATAATGATACAGGAGTTTTGAGACCGTGGTTTTTTTTTTTGAATTTTATTTTATTTATTTTTTTATACAGCAGGTTCTTATTAGCCATCCATTTTATACACATCAGTGTATACATGTCAATCCCAACAGCCCAGTTCATCACACCACCACCCACACCCCCCGCCGCTTTCCCCTTTGGTGTCCATACGTTTGTTCTCTACATCTGTGTCTCAATTTCTGCCCTGCAAACTGGTTATTCTGTACCATTTTTCTAGGTTCCGCATATATGTGTTAACATACAATATTTGTTTTTCTCTTTCTGACTTACTTCACTCTGTATGACAGTCTCTAGATCCATCCACGTCTCGACAAATGACCCAATTTCGTTTCTTTTTATGGCTGAGTAATATTCCATTGTATATATGTACCATATCTTCTTTATCCATTTGTCTGTCGATGGGCATTTAGGTTGCTTCCGTGACCTGGCTGTTGAAATAGTGCTGCAATGAACATTGGGGTGCATGTATCTTTTTGAATTATGGTTTTCTCTGGGTATATGCCCAGTAGTGGGATTGCTGGGTCATATGATAATTCTATTTTTAGTTTTGTAAGGAACCTCCATACTGTTCTCCATAGTGACTGTATCAATTTACATTCCCACCAACAGTGCAAGAGGGCTCCCTTTTCTCCACACCCTCTCCAGCATTTGTTGTTTGTAGATTTTCTGATGATGCCCATTCTAACCGGTGTGAAGCAATACCTCATTGTAGTTTTGATTTGCATTTCTCTAATAATTAGTCATGTTGAGCAGCTTTTCATGTGCTTCTTGGCCATCTGTATGTTTTCTTTGGAGAAATGTCTATTTGGGTCTTCTGCCCGTTATTGGATTGGGTTGTTTGTTTTTTTAATATTGAGCTGCACAAGCTGTTCAGATGTTTTGTAGATTAATCCTTTGTCCATTGATTCGTTTGCAAATATTTTCTCCCATTCTGAGGGTTGTCTTTTGGTCTTGTTTATGGTTTCCTTTGCTGTGCAAAAGCTTTGAAGTTTCATTAGGTCCCATTTGTTTATTTTTGTTTTTATTTCCATTACTCTAGGAGGTGGGTCAAAAAAGATCTTGCTGTGACTTATGTCAAAGAGTGTTCTGCCTATGTTTTCCTCTAAGAGTTTTATAGTGTCCAGTCTTACATTTAGGTCTTTAATCCATTTTGAGTTTATTTTTGTGTATGGTGTTAGGGAGTGTTCTAATTTCATTCTTTTACATGTAGCTGTCCAGTTTTCCCAGCACCACTTATTGAAGAGACTGTCTTTTCTCCATTGTATACCCTTGTCTCCTTTGTCATAGATTAGCTGATCACAGATGCATGGGTTTATCTCTGGGCTTTCTATCTTGTTCCATTGATCTATATTTCTGTTTTTGTGCCAGGACCATAATGTCTTGATTACTATAGCTTTGTAGTATAGTCTGAAGTCAGGGAGTCTGATTCCTCCAGCTCTGCTTTTTCCCCTCAAGACTGCTTTGAGTTTTCAGGGTCTTTTGTGTCTCCATAGAAATTTTAAGAGTTTTTGTTCTAGCTCTGTAAAAAATGCCATTGGTAATTTGATAGGGATTGCATTGAATCTGCAGATTGCTTTGGGTAGTATAGTCATTTTCACAATACTGATTCTTCCAATCCAAGAACATGGCATACCTCTCCATCTGTTGGTATCATCTTTAATTTCTTTCATCAGTGTCTTATAGTTTTCTCATACAGGTCTTTTGTCTCCCTAGGTAGGTTTATTCCTAGGTATTTTATTCTTTTTGTTGCAATGGTAAATGGAAGTGTTTCCTTAATTTCTCTTTCAGATTTTTCATCATTATATAGGAATGCAAGAGATTTCTGTGCATTAATTTTGTATCCTTCAACTTTACCAAGTTCATTGATTAGCTCTAGTAATTTTCTGGTGGCATCTTTAGGATTCTCTATGTATAGTATTGTGTCATCTGCAGTGACAGTTTTACTTCTTCTTTTCCAATTTGTATTCCTTTTATTTCTTTTTCTTCTCTGATTGCCATGGCTAGAGCTCCCAAAACTATGTTGAATAATAGTGGTGAGAATGGACATCTTTGTCTTGTTCCTGATCTTAGAGGAAATGCTTTCAGTTTTTCACCATTGAGAATGATGTTTGCTGTGGGTTTGTCATATATGGCCTTTATTATGTTGAGGTAGGTTCCCTCTATGCCCACTTTCTGGAGAGTTTTTATCATAAATGGGTGTTGAATTTTTGTCAAAAGCTTTTTCTGCATCTACTTAGATGATCATATGGTTTTTCTTCTTCAATTTGTTAATATGGTGTATCACATTGATTGATTTGCATATATTGAAGAATCCTGCATCCCTGGGATAAATCCCACTTGATCATGGTGTATGATCCCTTTAATGTGTTGTTGGATTCTGTTTGCTAGTATTTTGTTGAGAATTTTTACATCTATATTCATCAGTGATATTGGTGTGTAATTTTCTTTCTTTGTAGTATCTTTGTCTGGTTTTGGTATCGCACAAAGGGTGATGGTGGCCTCATAGAATGAGTTTGGGAGTGTTCCTTCCTCTGCAATTTTTTGGAAGAGTTTGAGAAGGATGGGTGTTAGTTCTTCCCTAAATGCTTGATAGAATTCACCTGTGAAGCCATCTGGTCCTGGACTTTTGTTTGTTGGAATATTTTTAATCACAGTTTCAATTTCATTACTTGTGATTTGTTTATTCATATTTTCTGTTTCTTCCTGGTTCAGTCTTGGAAGGTTATACCTCTCTAAGTATTTGTCCATTTCTTTCAGGTTGTCCATTTTATTGGCATAGAGTTGGTTGTAGTAGTCTCTTAGGATGCTTTGTATTTCTGTGGTGTCTGTTGTAACTTCTCCTTTTTCATTTTTAATTTTATTGATTTGAGTCCTCTCCCTCTTTTTCTTGATGAGTCTGGCTAATGGTTTATCAATTTTGTTTATCTTCTCAAAGGACCAGCTTTTGGTTTTATTGATCTTTGCTATTGTTTTCTTAGTTTCTATTTCATTTATTTCTGCTCTGATCTTTATGATTTCTTTCCTTCTGCTACCTTTGGGTTTTGTTTGTTCTTCTTTCTCTAGTCCCTCTAGGTGTAAGGTTAGATTGTTTATTTGAGATTTTTCTTGTTTCTTGAGGTCAGATTGTATAACTATAAACTTCCTTCTTAGAACTGCTTTTGCTGCATCCCATAGGTTTTGGATCATCGTGTTTTCATTGTCATTTGTCTCTAGGTATTTTTTGATTTCCTCTTTGATTTCTTCAGTGATCCCATGGTTATTTAGTAACTTATTGTTTAGCCTCCATTTGTTTGTGTTTTTTACGTTTTTTCCCCTGTAATTTATTTCTAATCTCATAGCGTTGTGGTCAGAAAAGGTGCTTGATATGATTTCGGTTTTCTTAAATTTACTGAGGCTTGATTTGTGACCCAAGATGTGATCTATCCTGGAGACTGTTCCGTGTGCACTTGAGAACAAAGTGTAATCTGCTGTTTTTGGATGGAATGTCCTATAAATATCAATTAAATCTATCCGGTCTATTGTGTCATTTAAAGCTTTTGTTTCCATATTTATTTTCATTTTGGATGATCTGTCCATTGGTGTAAGTGATGGGTTAAAGTCCCCCACTATTATTGTGTTACTGTTGATTTCCTCTTTTATAGCTGTTAGCAGTTGCCTTATGTATTGAGGTGCTCCTATGTTGGGTGCATATATATTTATAATTGTTATATCTTCTTCCTGGATTGATCCCTTGATCATTATGTAGTGTCCTTCCTTGTCTCTTGTAACATTCTTTATTTTAAAGTCTATTTTATCTGATATGAGTATTGCTACTCCAGCTTTCTTTTGATTTCCATTTGCATGGAATATCTTTTTCCATCCCCTCACTTTCAGTCTGTATGTGTCCCTAGGTCTGAAGTGGGTCTCTTGTAGACAGCATATATATGGGTCTTGTTTTTGGATCCATTCAGCAAACCTGTGTCTTTTGGTTGGAGCAGTTAATCCGTTCACGTTTAATGTAATTATCGATATGTACGTTCCTATGACCATTTTCTTAATTGTTTTGGGTTTATTTTTCCAGGTCCTTTTCTTTTCTTGTGTTTCCCACTTAGAGAAGTTCCTTTAGCATTTGTTGTAGAGCTGGTTTGTTGGTGCTGAATTCTCTTAGCTTTTGCTTGTCTGTAAAGCTTTTGATTTCTCCATGGAATCTGAAAGAGATCCTTGCTGGGTAGAGTAATCTTGGTTGTAGGTTCTTCCCTTTCATCACTTTAAATATGTCCTGCCACTCCCTTCTGGCTTGTAGAGTTTCTGCTGAGAAATCAGCTGTTAACCTTACGGGAGTTCCCTTGTATGTTATTGGTCGTTTTTCCCTTGCTGCTTTCAATAATTTTTCTTTGTCTTTAATTTTTGCCAATTTGATTATTATGTGTCTTGGTGTGTTTCTCTTTGAGTTTATCCTGTATGGGACTCTGCACTTCCTGGACTTGGGTGGCTATTTCCTTTCCCATGTTAGGGAAATTTTCGACTGTAATCTCTTCAAATATTTTCTCAGGTCTTTTCTCTCTCTCTTCTCCTTCTGGAACCCCTATAATGTGAATGTTGTTGCGTTTAATGCTGTCCCAGAGGTCTCTTAGGCTGTCTTTTTTCTTTGCATTGTTTTTTCTTTATTCTGTTCTGCAGCAGCGAATTCCACCATTCTGTCTTCCAAGTCACTTATCCATCCTTCTGCCTCAGTTATTCTGCTAATGATTCCTTCTAGTGTAGTTTCATTTCAGTTATTGTATTGTTCATCTCTGTTTGTTTGTTCTTTAATTCTTCTAGGTCTTTGTTAAACATTTCTTGCATCTTCTTGTTCTTTGCCTGTATTCTCTTTCTGAGGTCCTGGATCATTTTCACTATCATTATTCTGAATTCTTTGTCTGGAAGGTTGCCTATCTCCACTTCATTTAGTTGTTTTTCTGGGGTTTTATCTTGTTCCTTCATTGGATATATAACCCTCTCCCTTTTCATCTTGATATCTCTCTGTGAATGTGGTTTTTGTTCCACAGGCTGCAGGATTGTAGTTCTTCTTGCTTCTGCTGTCTGCCCTCTGGTGGATGAGGCTATCTTGAGACTGTGTGTTTTGAAAGCGAAATGTTTTCAGGAACGACGAGTTCCTCTGCTACCTTCTCCAGCAGCAAACCCTGTTTCCTACTGCCTAGTTGTTCCAGAGAGAGGGAGAATCTTTTATTTCAGTTTTCTGCAATAGAATGCAGTTTTTACTCCTCATATACTTTTTAGAACAGGAGCTGCTCTTTCAAGTTTGCTAATCAGTATAAAGGCAAGAAGACATCAAAGGGAACGCTTCTTGGTTTGAAGACACAGCAAGGCTTTTTCTTGTAATGAAGTGCATTGATAAATTTATTTCTGTGGTCCATGAAGCTAGTTATGACTCAATAAATATCAAATCAATCAATCAGCCACATAACCTCTCCCTGCCCTCAAGGAACTTATGATCTGCTGAAACACGATGAGTATCATGTACCTATGTCTTTTAATATTTTTTTGACTTTCACTTAATGGGAATAAAATCTCACGAATTCCCAACCAGGGAGCCTGAAGAGGTTTGGGCTCCTAAATTCATTTACAAGCCAATGAGAAGATTTGGTTGGAGTTGATCCCTGAGCCTGAATAATGCTTGTGAAATGGCCCCTTTACAAAAGAGAGCTAAGTGCTAAAATAACACGGGGGCTGAAGAAAGTGTGGCTGCTTGTGATGGTCCAGAGGGGTGTGTGCTGTGTCTCCAAGGGTAGGGAGAGCGGGGCAAGCACACTGGGACAAGACTGTGCCATCTGTTAATCACAAGATTTAAAACCACGTTTCACTTACGTGGGATTCCATGCTAACGTGAGTGGCTTTTCCATTTCAGAAGGCAGCAGGAGCTCGCCGCAGAGTCAGTGGACATCTGAAAGCCTGATTAAATGTGGTGAGGGTACGCACGGAATATTTTAGTCTCTGGATGTTATTTAGATTGAGACAGGAGCGTCTTGGGGGAACAGAGATGCATTAAAGCTGCACACGTAACGGACCATCTTTTACTTCCAGAGAGGCTGCATGTTGCTGTGTGGGCTCCAGCGGCCCCCGGTAAAGCTCTTGGCTTCTTCCTGACCTGTGCTAAACCTGCTCTCTGGGCTCAAGACGCATTAGAAATAAACAAAATGCACTTGTTTGAATCGATGCCGGACATTAAGCGCCTCCTGGGCTTTACATCAGGGTCTCTGGTAGGCGTGGTTATCCGGGTCTCTGGTAGGCGTGGTTATCCTCTGGCTGCGTGCGCTGGGGTTTGGGTGACGGGATATTTATTTATTTATCTTGGAGGATAGTTGCTTTACAATGTTGTGTTAGTTTCTGCCGTACAGAAAAGTGAATCAGTTATACGTATACATATAACCACTCCTTTTTAGATTTCCTTCTCATTTAGGTCAACACAGAGCACTGCGTGAAGTTCCCTGTGCTATACAATAGGTTCTCATTAGTTATCTATTTTATGCATAATAGTGTGTATGTGTCAATCCCAATCTCTCAATTCATCCCATCCCCCCATCCCCCCTTGGTAACCGTAAGCTTGTTCTCTACATCTGTGACTCTATTTCTGCTTTGCAGATAAGTTCATCTGTACCATTTTTCTAGATTCCACATATAAGCGATATTACATATTTGTCTTTCTCTGTGTGAGCTCACTCTGTATGGCAGTCTCTAGGTTCGTCCACGTCTCTGTAAATGGCTTTATTTCATTCTTTTTTATGGCTGAGTAATATTCCATTGTATATATGTACCACATCTTTATCCATTCCTCTGTAGGTGACAGGAAATTTCAAACTAAATGGGCCAGACATTTAACACCTGGAGGCACTCGGTCTTATGACGGTTCCTAGGTTCTCGAGCCTTTAGGAAGCTCCCGATCGAATAGGAGGGAGGGTGCCGTCCTCCCTCAATGGTTTATGCCTTCTCACTGCTCTGCCTCTTACCTTGTCCCTTACTTAACTCATTCTTCAAGAGCAGCTAAAAATGCCACGTTGATCTTCCTTGGTGCCTGCCTTGACTGATGCTTATCCCCCTTCCTGCCCCATCCCCATAAAACACTTAAGAAGCATAGGATCGGGCTTCCCTGGTGGCGCAGTGGTTGAGAGTCTGCCTGCCGATGCAGGGGACATGGGTTCGTGCCCCAGTCCGGGAAGATCCCACACGCCGCGGAGCGGCTGGGCCCGTGAGCCATGGCTGCTGAGCCTGCGCGTCCGGAGCCTGTGCTCCGCAACGGGAGAGACCACAACAGTGAGAGGCCCACATACCGCAAAAGAAAAGAAAAAAAAGAAGCATAGTATCATAGAAAAGCATGGATTTTGTTCCAGATAAGTCTGAGTTTATGTTCCAGGTCTCACAGTTACTAGGTGTGTTTACCTGGTAAGGCTTCTCGTCCTTTTTTAGCCTTACTTTCCCTTAACTGTAAAGTGGGGATAATGCCACTTACCTTAGGGTTTGTAGGCGCATTAAATGATGCCATCAAGTACAAGACCAGGTAGAGAATATTCCACTGATCTTAGCTCCTTCATCCTTCATAGTTTGTCCGGCCAACGGTAATTCTTAATCGTTTGGTCATGGATCTGTTGGAGAATCTGATGAAAGTGATGGTCTCTGCTCCCAGGGAAAAAAAAAGATACATGCACAAAATTTCATACAATTTAAGGAAATTCAGGGATCCCTAGAGCCCAAACGAGAGCCCCTTAAGGATGGTGAACCTGGGACTTCCCTAGTGGTTCAGTGCTTAGGATTCCGTGCTTTCATTGCAGGGGGCACGGGTTTTATCCCTGGTCAGGGAACAAAGATCCTGCAAGCCGCGAGGCATGGCCAAAAAAAAAGGTGGTTGTCCCTCGGTTAAACCCCTCCTCTACAAATAGCCACATTTGTAAGACACTGGCGAGGCTGAAAAGAGACCTGGCACTTAGGAGGGGCTGAACAAACACTGGTTAATCTCACCTCTGTCTAAATTGCAATCACGATATACACCATGCCTGGTGGAAATCTAGCTGTAATTTTTCCCTCTGTTTAGTTTTGAGAAGCTGTCATGGACAAGTGACAGAAATACCTCTGAGCGGAGAGTCTGGTCCCTGACTGACATGTCTTCCAGCTGGCCTGCCCTGCCTGTTTTCAACAAATCTGGCCTTTTCAAAGACCTTCCCTTTCTTATCCCACTCTACCCTGCAGTCCTGTGTGTGCTGCTTCCCAGCCAGGCGATGTGTTTTGCCGACATCTCTGTCTTTGCTCTCTGTACGGGATGGAGAGCAATTATCCTTTGGTTGGTCCCCGTGTCTGTATTTTGGCAGGCTGCCCTGCCTTCCATGTGATAAGTGTTTTGCAGACAGTGCAGCCTGACCTCTGCCAAGCCTAATGTCACCCTCATCAGATGCCGCCTGGGTCCAGGGGTTACCTCCACCTGCCCCTTCCCTTCTGAGTCTGCTGCTGCAGCTTCCCCTGGCACTACGTTTAAAAGCACAAAACG
The DNA here is from genome assembly GCF_951394435.1 of Stenella coeruleoalba. NCBI lineage: Eukaryota > Metazoa > Chordata > Mammalia > Artiodactyla > Delphinidae > Stenella > Stenella coeruleoalba. The sequence continues at coordinate 5,091,351 of NC_137149.1, forward strand.
ATGGGCCAGTCTGACTGTGATCCAGTGCCTTGGAACAATGTTAGCAGTGAAAGTGAACCTGATAATTCAGGCACCTCCGAATGTTTTTCTTACAACCTGCATTGGTTTGTCTGACTGTGTACAGCAAGTAAATGAACTGGATAATCGCCATATTTCTACTCTGTGCTGTGTAGCCTGCGCCTCTGGAAACAAAAGTTTTCTCTACAACGAAGTCAATCCTCAAGAGCAACGATGGCCCCCGGGGGGGATGAATCCCTTTGTCAGTGTGTGCCAAGGTATGGCTAATCCAGTTGACTCAGAAAGCACCTTTCTCCCATTTGATTTTCACTGGCTAAGAGCGAGCAAACAACAGGGACAACAGCAACAAAAAACTATAAAAACAACCAACCAAACAAAACTGAAACCACCATCACCTCCCTCCCAACCATCTCTCATTGATGTGCCCCTTCCCACTGTGCGTTCAGGTCACCTGGAGGTCTTGGTAAAATGCAGATTCCGATTCAGTGGGTCTGGGGAGCGATCAGAGATTCCGCATGTCTAACAAGCTCCCGGGGATGCTGCTGCCACTGGTCCACGGGCGAACCTTGGAGAATCGAGACAGTAGCCTCATCCTGTAAGGCACGTGCACCCAAAAGTCAAGTCCGTCCCAACACGTGCCAACCTATGTGGCCCGTTAGGCCCTCGGCTTGGCGAGCTCTTCATCACAGCCTGCTTCTATGTCTTACAGCAAATGCAAGTAGCAAGGCTCTGGTCTTGAGAGAAGGGCAAACAAATTTTCATGAAATCAAGGCAGAATGCACCTAAATATAACCCAAGGCCCTCACAGACACCTCCTTGCCTGCAAGTCCTCATTGGCTTCTCGCTAGTTATTTAAAGTTCTCGGTAGGAAATTGTTCATCACTCAAAATTTAGGACAGCTTAGAAAAGTGCAATGACTGTAAATTTTCAGAGTCTGAAGTACTTGTCGCAGCAAAGAGCAAATTCTTGGAGTTTGAGTTTAAGACAAGGAAAACTCTAATCACAGCC